>NC_085138.1:108561265-108586265 GCF_035046485.1 Aedes albopictus | reverse complement strand
TGGTTGGGCCAACATTACAACAAGATTTGGTTTCAATTGTAATGCGATTTCGGACACATCGCGTTGCAATTACAGCGGACGTCGAGAAAATGTATCGGCAGGTGTGGGTCCACGGTGAGGACACCACTACAACGAATACTATGGCGGAAAGATCCAACTCATCCGATTTCGACGTATGAGTTGCAAACAGTTACTTATGGAACGGCATCTGCACCGTACTTAGCTACACGGACACTGGTTCAAATTGGCAAAGATCAGCGCGAAACTTATCCTCTGGCAGCGGCTGCTATTCTCAACGATTTTTACATAGATGATTTCATCAGCGGTGCAGAAACTTGCGAGGAAGCAATTTCATTGCGCCAACAAGTGAGCGGCATTCTTCAAGCGGCTGGATTCCCGCTACGAAAGTGGGTGTCAAATAACATGGAAGTCATCAAAGATATCCCGGATGCGGATCTGGGTATTAAACAGCTACATGATGACAAGGAGGAGCAATATATCACAACTATTGGCTTAAGTAACACAGAAAACATCTTGATAAATGGGATTGTCAAAAGTTGTTTTATAAATGTTTCATAGATGTATGGGAATACATCTTACGCTGTAATGAAGCTCAATTTATGCTGACTGATAACTTATTTCAAAAAATTTTCATTGGCATTACCTGGTGTGAAAAGCATTATTTTTACTGCTGTATAACCTGATTAGAGCATCAAATACATTAGCAAGCGCAACTAACCTTTTTTTACGTTTTCACAATAGTATGCGTCAAGATAATATACCGTGGCTATTTTCATAGAAACTGGTGCCGAGTTCGCTCGAGTGTCACTTGACGTCCAACATATATTTCTGGTCCAACTCCCAGAGAAAAAGCTCCTGCTAAACCTGATTCTTGTGTCTACTGGGTCACTTTCCAGCTGCTTCCGTGCTGATTCTATTACGAAAACCTCCTCCACGAAAAAGGACTACATCAACTATTCTTACATACCCTAGCCACAGCAGATTCACTATTTTCCTCAATCAGGTGCTGTGCGGAATCTGGCCCCAAATCGTCATCCTTCTTACCAAATAAGTGTGCTGGACTGCTAATATCTGGCCGATGATAAACGTAATCAACCTAACGGGCGTGATCCTTACCGGAATCTTATTTTAGCGGTCCGATGTGGTGTGTTATAGCCGTAATCCATTACGAGGAGCTTCTGGTCAATATAAGTGCACCGATGTATACGCGTGATTTTGCGGACTTTGCAACGCTGATTAATTACCGTCGGGGATTAGAAACTGGGAACTTACATTCCCGTGGAATCCGGGACGCAAAACGATCCGCCGGGGCTTCTGCGAAACAAACCAACAATGTTTTGTTTTGATTTGACGTTTTGACAGATAAAGTCCGGCATTGATACAAGTTGTAATTTAGTTATATTAACGTTTTTTAATGGTAGTCGCAATATTTTAGCACAGCTAATATGTAAACATGTCTAAAAGATGTTGACAAGACGTCCAGAAAACCTTATTACAATACTTTCTGCAGTCTATCATACAATTGTTCTCATTATGTTCTTTCAACGCAATTTACACTTTTTCAAATCCATTTAAAAAAATTTCTAGGTGAAAGTACCTGTTCAAAATATTTGTACAATTATTATCACATGAGAGAAAAATATTTTTCCTCTCGAATTGTTAATTATTTCAAAGATTTTTTTTGTTTTTTTATCTTATAATATTTAAATCTCACTTAAGTAATATTCAGTAATAAATCAAAAGATAAATTTCATCCATGATTAAAGCATGAGTTGTTCCCAAAATTTTTGAATGGCAGTGTGAGCTTCAACGAGAGTCAGCCATATTTATCTTCATGTGGATTTAGAAAAATCTCAAAAAATTTGTTGGATTTATGATGCATTATTTTACCTAACTTAATGGCGCATGAAAAAAGGGCAAGTAAAATCGGAAGGTTCACCACAAATCTTGAACCGCAGGTAAAACAGCATTAGCATTACTGAGTGTAACGCATTTAATAATTTGCTATTTAAAATAAGGCAATTTACTTTATCACCAACAAATCATTTTGATGATAAATAGCTTGGTAAACAAATTGAATCATTTGTTTATTATACATTATTTTGTTTCGTTTCATTTTTGTGTCGGCTACTACGCCAAACATTTAGGACGGATTTTTGCTGACTTGTACTATAAATGGTTTCTACAAGTTATATAATGGGCAAAAAATTAGTTCTAAATCTATATAAATGTGATATGTATTATAAGAGTTTTCTACTAGCTAGATATCATTATAAAATTGTTACAATTCAACTAAAAATTTGATTGTTTTATACCTGCATTTTGAAAGCTTATGTTATCAAAAGTTGACTTGATAATACCTAATGAATATATGAAGGTTAATTAGGAACGTCATTTTTAGTTGTATTTATGTATTAGGATACATCTTATCCAACTTGTAAGATGTTTTATAAGCCGCCATTTTTTGCGCTGTTTTGATAATATAAGTGCTTGATATTAAGTCAAAAATACAAGAAAAAAACATCTAGTTATGTCCAAATCGTGAATTTTAAACTATTATATAACAAACTGTGTTACTTGGGCAGATACTCACTCCGGGACATTTTCTCACTGGAGAACACTTGCAGGATATTCCTGAGGACGATTTAAAGGAAATTCCAGATTCAAAATTGAAAAGGTTTCAACTCATGAAGAAACGCTTTTAGCTCTTCTGGAAACGCTGGTCAACGGAGTATTTGACGCAGCTACAATTACGCACAAACAAGGGCAGTAAATCTCCAATGGAAATTAAACTAGATCAACTCGTGGTCATCAAGGAAGACGGGGTAAAACAGAATGGGCCATTGGAAGAATTGTCGCATTACACCCAATCAATTATATCAAACCGATGTGGTGATAGTTATGCTGATTCTAGTACTCGCAAGAATGTACGCCAAGTACATTAAAACCAGTGTGAACGATGCAGCAAGGCGAGAAGTGCAATTGAGCACATTGCGCCGAGTGTAAGTGGAACATTCATAAACAGTACTGAAGTAAAAGTAAAAAAAAAAAAAAATACGCAAGAAAAGCTTATGAACAATTACAAGAAGTCCAGAGTAAGCATCCCTTGAACTGATCATAGCCTAATTAATTAGTCATTAAATCAATTGCATCATCTTATGCGTCATGCGTGAAAACGAAATTGCAAATCACACACGGTAGCTGGTCAGCTGGTGACCTAGTTTTGCTTGCTTCTGCAAGTCTGTTCTCAAGGGCATATGTTATGCCTGAAGAATGCATAACTACCGGGGTATAAAATAATAAAACACATATGATTTATATAAAGGAGCATTCTAAATAGCCGCTTCCAATTAAATACTAAGTAAGAGACGCGAGCTTTCTCTCTTGAGCTTTAATTTCACGTTTCGAAATACTAGAATGTTGGTACCTTAGTAAAGAGAGCGAGAGCGGAGAATCTTACACTAGACGAGTAAAGTTTGGGTTAAGTTTAAGTGGGGGAGAATGTAATCTAAAATTTAAACATAAGATATAAGATACATTTTTGAATACAGGGGGCCCGTCATTCGGAGTTAGTTTATAACAGAAGAAAAGTGTGGTATTACAATACCATCCCGTCAATCTCATTTCCAAACATACAGAACACTTAACTTTTACACAACACAGCAAAGCCTTTCTTACGCAACCTCCATAAATCATCAACTTCCTTGAGTGTTTTCATTCATCCAAGATGAACTATCTGGAATCCATATATTCCATTGAAATAAACCGTGACAAAGAAGTGAACAATAAAACTCCAATCGAACATTTGCGTCGTCAGGAACGATGGACGATGGACAAACGCGAAACCGTAGCCTGAACACCCGAGAAGAAGATTTCAACGAGTGGGCAAGTAAACTAAAATATAGTTTTGTAACAATAAATGAGTAATTTAGGTTTAACAGATAGGGGATGAAGGGGTAACCCCGTCACCTTAAGCATTGGGATTATTCAAAATTAATGTAAGAGGTAATTTGATATTTTGACTACGCAGAATGTTTGATTCATGAGTATTTTATAAGATTTGTGCATTAAAATTTTCAAAATATGTTTATTCCATTGAATTATGAACATATCACAAACATATTAAATATTGATATTGTTAATGCAGTGCGGGTAAGACCGTCACCCCTATGGGGTAACTCCGTCATACCTTTTTTCAAGATACTTTTGAAGATTTTAATTTGAAAATGTTTCCAATATATTTTTGATGATTTGTGATGGTTTACCAATTTTTCTAATCAACCATTTGGCCAAAAGGGTAATTTTGCGGTTTGGCCGAATGAAAAATAAGGAAAAATCTACTTAAGCGTTCATGATGTTGTTCTCCATGTACATCAGTATAACTGAAAAGAACAGCCTATGATTTATCCTCTCGCACCGTTGTAAAAAAGTCCATACTACCAAAACACCTCGCTCGTTCTCTTCTTCTTTTTCTTCTTGGCATTACGTTCCAACTGGAAAAAGCCTGTTGTTATGCTTGTTCTATGAGCCCTTCCACAGTTATTAACTGAGAGCTGCCTTTGCCAATGACCATTTTGAATGAGTATATCGTGTGACAGGCACGAAGATGTTTTATAGTATATGTCCAAGAAAGTCAAGGAAATTTCCTTTACGAAAAGATCCTGGACCGACTGGAAATCGAACCCATCACACACGGTCATACCTCGATATATCGTAACTTTTAGCTTGATATAACGTTCGGCTCCGTAAAGCGTTGAACGTGATTGCGCCTCGATTAACTAAACAAGATAAAAATAATTATGATTCTATTTTGCCAGCCCTCAGGTGATTCCTTGAAGAATCACTGGAGGAATACCCGAAGAAATCCCAAAAAGAGTTCCTGAAATAACCCTCGCTGATGAGTGACGGTCTTACCCGAAAAGCCAACTTTTCCTAAATTGCACCGTAATTTCTGAAAAGTTGTTGAAACTGACCGTTCGATAAATCTTGGCACTAAAGAATAGTACAGATGTGAATACATGATTGATTAAAATAAATTTATATACTTGTTTTGTAATCCAGAGGCTAAATTCTACCGACGAAAAATTACATCCACCGTTGGTGCAACAACGTGTGCGTTTGTTTTGTTTATTTTCTTCGCGTTTGACAGGTCAATGTTGGTATAATGTGTCTTAAAAGAGTAAAAATGATAAAAACAAATATGGTATGTGGCCAAAAAGCTACTAAATAATTATTTTCTGGTAGAATCATTGGGGTGACGGGCTTACCCACCCTGACGGTGTTACCCGCTTTTCCCCTACATTTGGAAAATTACAACTTCTGGCCAACAACGTTAAGAAATCTGTTTATGAGTTTACCTTCGATGACAAATTCCGTGTAAAATCAGTGGAAACCCTTGGCCACTCGGTTAACGCGGTGCGTTATTACGAAGTGATGTCAAAATTTGACTTGTGTTAAGAATCAGTGTCGTAAGATCACAATTCTTATGGAACTCCTTGGAACGGTTTTGATAGCTTTTTCAAAAATGATTTTCCAAATTTGACTTGTGCTAAGAATTGCTGTCGAGAGATCAAGGGCACTTGTATAGCGGTCCTGCCGACCAAAGGAAGCATTCCCTCCCCGTATTGAATAGTTCAAAAAGATCAATGATCACCATTGATCTAAGAAAGAACCCCTTATTTCCCCATGATACTCCACGCAATTAGTGGATTACATCAGATGTGGATTTCACGGTCATGTTTATAGACCGACGCCGGTTAACCAGAAACAAGCGATGCAAGCAGAGAGAATGCTTACTGCTTACAGTTATAATTTAAGAGTAGTCTAGGAGTGTAAAGAGTGTAAATATAATTGAACAATTAATGGATTTTGCTAGTGTCGGAATTACGAAAGGAAAGAAATCCAGTGCCGTGACCGCACGACCGTCTACACTTGCACATGATGCACTACATCTCGGTAAAAGGTTCACCAAATATGGTGTATCACATGGCGACCGTAACCCGAAGAAAACTTTAGTCAGGAATCTCTTTAAAATGCCCAATTTTTAGTTTCAGATTAGTATCCAGAGTCCATTTTCCAACATCATTAAATCTGTTCTAGATCGTTTCGTATTTTTGTTGAATTGTACCTAAAAGATTTTGATCTATAATGATGATCTAATGAATTCGGTGGACTGCCAATTCGGACAGCAGAAACAGACAGAATGGAAAAAAAAAATTATTAAGAGTATTCATTGTACACAGTGAGTCAACATTTGATGTATATTAGTGATACATTAAGTAGATCATTTCGAGTATTTGTAAGATAAATTGTATCAGTTTACTGGCTACAGTCAGCACCGCCCAGTAAGGGGAAATTCTGATATGGTAATTTATATATAGTTTGTTCAAAGTACGTTTTCCCGGTTACCGACACCCAGAAAAGACACTGTAATATACTGAAACTATAAGTAATTTCTATTAACTATTAACTGACCAGCAACTAAAATGAACAGCTTTATAGCTGCTAAGTATGCAACTTAAAGAACGGCGCTTGCACTAACCATTGGGAAGACATTGTACAGACAACAAGTAAGAAGTAGGTAAGTATTGATCCCTATTGGAGGTTCACATAGTCAGAATGGGTAACGACCCTTTGACAAGTACTTCCATAGCAGCGAAACGCATTCAACGATCGCCGCCCGTGGTCAGCACAATTTGTGTCGCCACCCGGGCAATCACCTATCAGCAGCGTCATCAACAAAAATGCCCCCAGCAAACAGGCAAGGAAGCCTAGCAGGGTGGCGCAGCCTAGATCGATCGTCATTATCGATCAATCAACAAACCGTACAGTAACTTCAAAATGTGGCCCTTCGGAGAAGACGAAAGCAACAACGTTCAACATGGCAGCATCACGTACCACGACGTGATATCTTACTCAATGGATGGCGGCTTCATCCTGGTGGCGGTCATCATCATCATCGTGTGGCGTTGGCGACGCAACATGAGCCGCATCCGGTCGCTGGAGGCAGCGACCAGGCGAAATAACTTGGGCGTCTGAGCGGGCGTCATCCGACGCCGCGTCAAACGCTAAGTCAGCAGTTTAGGTGCTTCAGCCCGGAGTGAGACCTGCAGCGGTGCACCCGGCACCAAAGTGAATTTGAACAAACTCTGTCAAGAGAAAAGCATAATACATTTATTCAGTTTCCAACAGTTGACCCGTGATGTCGACTACTTGTAGCATACCATTAACGTAAATGCCACAACATTGAGGACCGACTGTAGCAAACCAACCATACCCACACCGAAAATAAAAAAAAAAACAAGTGCAAAAGCGCACTGTTATGCAATATCAACAGAACATATGGAAGTCATTAACCCTCTAATGGATACCTGGGGTCCATTGGACCCCAGAGCCACTTTGAAGTGGTCGCAAAAAAGTTTGAATTGACACATCGGTCCCGTTTTCACAGTACCTTCAAACTACACCACGATGAGTTATTTGTGCAAAAATAACAAATATTTCATGGCGTACTATAGATTATTTTTTATGTCAAAGTTGAACTGGGCGATTTTGGTCCCCTGGGGTCCATTGGACCCCACGACATGAATGATTATATCGTTTGATCGTCACTCCCTAGAATAATGCTGTCTTCGACAAAATTGTTCAATAAACCAAGGGCAATCTTGTGATGAACAAATTGAATTGGAATTAGCCCAGTAGGTGGCGCTATTGTTTATTCAAATTATGGATTGAAAGTTAAATTTAGCTTGAATATCTTGAGATTCGGAATGTATAGAAAGTTTGTGTTGTCTCTGATACCTCTTGGGTTTATTCAAATATTACGAAACGCAAAATTTGACAACTTAAGGGCTCCTCCCTTCTCCGTGCAACAACTTTTGTATGGAATTGTTTAGGTACGCTTGTTTAGGTACGTTATATCCTGTAGATCGGGGGCATTTTTCAATGCTCACTAGCACCACCTAGCGGAAACTTCCCGAACTAAATTGTTCATCACTAGATAGGCCTTGACTTTCCTAACATCTTTGCTGAAAACATCATCCTTTCATAAAGTAAGGATCACGATATACGCGAGAATATATGTTGGGGTCCAATGGACCCCAGGGTCCCAAAACGGACCTTCATTTAAGGTATCCTCTTGAGGGTTTTTTTTTTATTCCTTGTTGGGTATATAAGTCACTGCGACCAGCTTTTAGATCTATTGTGACAAATGCCCCAGTTTTATTTGGCTATGTCAAGTTGACGTATCGCCATTGGTAGTAGCAATAATCGAACCTTGAGGGTTAACCACGAGTGCATCGTTCTATCGACTCTCTCTCCACTTCTACTTGTGAGGTACGAGGGCCGATAGCATACGGCGTGGAAGGATCAAATTGCAAGCCTAGCGCCTGGCCTCACGTAAAACAAACCATAAGCATTTTTGGTTATTTGTCACTCCAGTCGTCTCATCTATGTATTAAGCAAATTGTTATGTTAAACCTTGAAATGTATTGAACCTTGAAATGTATAAAAGGGCAAGTGTATCTGATGAATAGAGGATTCTGATTTTGAACTCGACCCTGACTGGTACACACCTTTCAGGCTATCGACTATTCCAAATCTGTCTTCTGAATTGTACCCCAACTGGATTACTCCAGATTGGCTGTACTGTTGAGAAAAGTCCAAGTTCGAGTCTCTATGTGAGCGACTCGAGTTAGTGCGCGTCTTCACCTCGTTCCCGCGGATCGATGTTAAGTAAAGTGAAATAGTCGCGGATCGATGTTAAACTAGTGAAATAGTGAAAGTGAACGTCCCGTGACTAGGGACGCGATATACTCAATCGAAAGAAAATCCCGATATTTTCGCGTTCGAGGTTTCTGTCCAAGTCGGCATGTCGCGGTTTCTTTAAAGTAAGTGTTTAGCTCAGGAGCAAGTGCAAAAAAGAAAGAAAATGTTTTGCGCCCTCCCACCTATCTTACGGAACTCCTTGGTGCAATCGTGGATGCATTATTATGAAATACTTTCAAAATTTAACTTGAGTTAAGAATCAGTGTAGTAAGATCACAATTCTTATGGAACTCCTTGGAACGGTTTTGATATCTTTTCCAAAAACGATTTTTCCAATTTGACTTATGTTAAGAATTGCTGTCGTAAGATCAAGGGCACTTGCACATGATGCAGTACTTCTCGGTAAAAGTTTCACCAAATATGGTGTATCACATGGCGACCGTAACTCGAAGATAACTTGTTACCGAACGGTAACAAATTTGTTCAGTGTATTACGGTGTATGAAATTAGGGAAACCTTTTGTATAAGTTAGGCTTTAAACGGTAGATTTAAAACGAACATCCACCAACGAACCGATCGGTGAGAGAGCGACAGGAGGCAAGACGATCCGGCTCGTTGGTGACAACGGCAGAGGATTCCAAGCAATAGGAACCTAGCACTCTCATCCCGAAGGGATCAAAGAAGGAGTTGAGAACGACAACCTTAGAAGACTGACCTAGGTAAGCATAAAGCTTATTTTGGACGAAGGTGGTGCGGAGCTCTTCGGATAAACCCCAAACACATCCGTAGTACCAGTTACTATATATACACATCTCTAGGCGCTGTCGCATAGAACATACACTTCTGCACTAAACCGCAAACAACATCGGCATTTACAATGATGCACCCATATGAACTCCACAGTTCGAACCTGGATCTCCTTGAGGTCCGCCACCAGTTGGTCTCCGACCAACGCCACTTCGCTCGTCCTGAAACTCTTCATCACGAGTTATTCTCCCCACCAGACTTCCTGTCCCGCTCCTTTTGCCAAGCCTTTTGCTTGGATTTTAAATCCGATCCCAACCCGAAACTCGTCGCCGTAACCAAGTCCGCGATCGCTGCTGTCCCTGGCTTGTGTTACGTCGTTTCCTTGAACACCAACCTTCCTCGAACTTTTGACGTGGTCAAGAAACTCGGTCTCTTTCCTCATACCGATTCTACCAAGAATTTCCTAATGCACGGCAAACTCACCGATTATGGCTCACACCTTCACATGGAGCGAAATCACACCCCAGTGTCCGGTGTCGGCTACGTCGGTTGGAAGTTTTCCCTGTATTCTTTTATTCGTGGTACTATTATCGGTACCGTATGCTACTTTACCGGAGCCTTAGTCGGATCTCAACCTGAATTTCGTGCCGCATACGACGCTCAGGTTAACTCCGCGACGGTCCTCGATAGCGCACCCACCAATATTCTACAGTCTCGTGCTTTAGATGACCTCGTGAAACTCGCAAAAGATGGCCTTGAGTGCCCACCCCGGAAGCGGCCGAGGCTCAGACCAGCTGCTTGGGGCTTAAGTTAGTCCCCGTCTGGGACGACGAGTGCTCCCGGGGTCATAAGACGTTTCAAACTTTAGTCAGGAATCGCTATCAAATGGCCAAATTTTATTTTTAGATTAGTATAAAGAGCCCATTTTCCAATATAATAAAATCTGTTCTAGATCGTTTTGTATTTCTGTAGAATTATACCTAAAAGATTTTGATTTATAATGATGAGCTAATGAATTCGGTGGACTGCCAATTCGGACAGCAGCAACAGACAGAATGGAAAATAATTTATTTATTAAGAGTATTCATTGTACACAGTGAGTCAACATTTGATGCACATTAGTGATACATTAAGTAGATCATTTCGAGTATTTGTAAGATAAATTGTATCAGTTTACTGGCCAAAGTCAGCAACGCCCAGTAAGGGAAAATTCTGATATGGTAGTTTATATATAGTTTGTTCAAAGGACGTTTTCCCGGTTACCGACACCCAGAAAAGACACTGTAATATACTGAAACTATAAGTAATAACTATTAACTGTTAACTGACCAGCAACTAAAATGAACAGCTTTATAGCTGATAAGTATGCAACTTAAAGAACGGCGCTTGCACTGACCATCGGGAAGACATTGTACAGACAACAAGTAAGAAGTAGGTAAATATTGATCCCTTTCTTACGGAACTCCTTGGTGCAATCCTGGATGCGTAATTACGAAATGATGTCAAAATTTGACTTGTGTTAATAATCGTTATCGTAAGATTACAATTCTTATGGAACTCTTTGGAACGGTTTTGATAGCTTTTCCAAAAACGATTTTCCCAATTTGACTTATGTTAAGAATTGCTGTCGTAGGATCAAGGGCACTTGCACATGATGCACTACTTCTCGGTAAAAGGTACACCAAATATGGTGTATCACATGGCGACCGTAACTCGAAGTAAACTTTTGTCAGGAATCGCTATCAAATGGTCATATTTTATTTTTAGATTAGTATCAAGAGTCCATTTTCCAACATCATTAAATCTGTTCTAGATCGTTTCGTATTTCTGTAGAATTGTACCTAAAAGATTTTGAAAGTGATTACTATTAACCCTCTAATACCCTAATTTTTGATTTTGATCTAAATATCATTTTTCGTCATCTAAAATCGATTTAAACATGTTTTGGAAGATGATTCTTTTTAATTCTCGATTTCGTGAATTTCAGTTTTTGATTTTTCTAATTTTTATTTTTGAACATTCCCACACTTTTATATTTTTCTTGGATGCCTATTTGGGGTACGTATTTTTTAAGATGAAAACATTTTGAGATTTTATGATTATTGTTGAAATATTTTAATTTAATTTTTTTTTCATTGAAATTTTTATTTTCCGTGTAATTTAAAGGAAAATAATTTTAGAGTTTATTCGATTCCCTTAAACTATTAAACTAGGATAGAATGATTTGGGAAAAATTTAAAATATGTCAAATTGTAGCGATTTAAAACAAAATAAACAATGACTTCTGGAAGGTGACTAAAACATCAATTTTTCAATGATTTTTAAAAAAATGTTAGTATGTTTCAAAATACACCAAAATTTATTTTGAGATATACAAAACAGTCCTAAATATCAGCCAAAAATATAAAAATTTTGCTTTTCCACGAAACAAAAATTACAAAAATGCTCAAACTATACCCCGTCTAAAGGCGGGATTGGGTATTAAAGGGTTAACTGACCAGCAACTAAAATGAACAGCTCTATAGCTGCTAAGCATGCAACTCAAAGAACGATACTTGCACTGACGATCGGGTAGATATTGTACAGACATCAAGTAAGAAGTAGGTAAGTATTAATCCCTTGCTAACGGAACTTCTTGGTGCAATCATGGATGCATTATTACGAAATGCTTTCAAAATTTGGCTTGTGTTAAGAATCGTTGTCGTAAGATTACAATTCTTACGGAACTCCTTGGAACGGTTTTGATAGCTTCTTCAAAAATAATTTTCCAAATTTGACTTGCGCTAAGAATTGCTGTCGTAAGATCAAGGGCACTTGCACATGATGCACTACATTTCGGTAAAAGGCTCGCCATATATGGTGTATCACATGGCGACCGTAACTCGAAGATAACTTTAGTCAGGAATCGCTATCAAATGACCAAATTTTATATTCAGATTAGTACCGAAAGTCCATTTTCCAATATCTTTAAATCCGTTCTACATCGTTTCGTATTTTTGTAGAATTGTACCTAATAGATTGTGAGTTGTAATAAAGAGCTATTGAATTCGGTGGACTGCCAATTCGGACAGACAAAATGGGCAATAATTTATTTATCAAGAGTATTCATTGTACACAGTGAGTCAGCATTTGATGCACATTATTGATACATTAAGAAGATTATTTCGAGTATTTGTAAGATAAATTGTATTAGTTTGCCAGCTACAGTCAGAACCGCCCAGTATAGGAAAATTATGATATGTAATTTGTGTATAGATTGTTCAAACCACGTTTTACCGATTACCGACACCCAGAAAAGACACCGTAATATACTGAAACTGTAAGTAATTACTATTAACTGTTAACTGACCAGCAACTAAAATGAACAGCTTTATAGCTGCTAAGTATGCAACTGAAAGAACTGTGGTGGATGCGGCCCTACATTCTTATAACAGCGATAAGCTCTACATAAACATAGCAGTGAAAACTGCGTAAACAATTGATCAGCATAAACGCGATCACACCACCCGGGCGATGACCACCCGGGCAGTGAACGCGGTTATGCTGACATAACAAAAAGGGTCACGTCCGCCACCGAGAACGAGGCCTCGGTAGTTAAGTTGAGTAGAAATAAAATTCAATCATAAGTGGACCTTGGACGAGTCTAGTAGTTATTCTTGATATCACGCAAGTTCCGTTGACGTAGAAAAGTGTTATAAATCGAACCTTCACATCAGGACTTGACAGAACGGTGCTTGTACGGACGATCGGGAAGACATTGTACAGACAACAAGTAAGAAGTAGGTAAGTATTGATCCCTTTCTTACGGAACTCCTTGGTGCAATCCTGGATGCATTATTACGAAATACTTTCAAAATTTGACTTGTGTTAAGAATCGTTGTCGTAAGATTACAATTCTTATGGAACTCTTTGGAACGGGTTTGATAGCTTTCCAAAAACGATTTTCCCAATTTGACTTATGTTAAGAATTGCTGTCGTAAGATCAAGGGTACTTGCACATGATGCACTACTTCTCGGTAAAAGGTTCACTAAATATGGTGTATCACATGGCGACCGTAACTCGAAGTAAACTTTAGTCAGGAATCGCTATCAAATGCCCAAATTTTAATTTCAGGTTAGTAGGTATCAAGAGTCCATTTTCCAATATCATTGAGTCTGTTCTAGATCGTTTCGTATTTCTGTAAACTCGTTGCTAAAAAAATGTTAAAGCTCATCATTATAGCTAATGAATTCGGTGACTTATCAAGAGTATTCATTGTACACAGTGAGTCAACATTTGATGTACATTTGTGATACATTAAGTAGATTATTTCGAGTATTTGTAAGATAAATTGTATCAGTTTACTGGCTACAGTCAGCACCGCCCAGTAAGGGGAAATTCTGGTATGGTAATTTATATATAGTTTGTTCAAAGTACGTTTTCCCGGTTACCGACACCCAGAAAAGACACTGTTATATACTGAAACTATAAGTAATTACTATTAACTATTAACTGACCAGCAACTTAAATGAACAGCTTTATACAGCTGCTAAGTATGCAACTTAAAGAACGGCGCTTGCACTGACCATCGGTAAGACATTGTACAGACAACAAGTAAGAAGTAGGTAAATATTGATCCCTTTCTTACGGAACTCCTTGGTGCAATCCTGGATGCGTAATTACGAAATGATGTCAAAGTGTTAATAATCGTTGTCGTAAGATTACAATTCTTATGGAACTCTTTGGAACGGTTATGATAGCTTTTCCAAAAACGATTTTCCCAATTTGACTTATGTTAAGAATTGCTGTCGTAGGATCAAGGGCACTTGCACATGATGCACTACTTCTCGGTAAAAGGTTCACCAAATATGGTGTATCACATGGCGACCGTAACTCGAAGTAAACTTTTGTCAGGAATCGCTATCAAATGGTCATATTTTATTTTTAGATTAGTATCAAGAGTCCATTTTCCAACATCATTAAATCTGTTCTAGATCGTTTCGTATTTCTGTAGAATTGTACCTAAAAGATTTTGAATTATAATGATGAGCTAATGAATTCGGTGGACTGCCAATTCGGACAGCAGCGACAGGCAGAATGGAAAATAATTTATTTATTAAGAGTATTTATTGTACACAGTGAGTCAACATTTGATGCACATTAGTGATACATTAAGTGGATAATTTCGATTGTTTGCAAGATCAATTTTTAAAGTTTATTGACTACAGTCAGCTCCACCCAGTATAAGAAAATTCTTATATGTAATTTATGTGTAAAGATTGTTCAAACCACGTTTTCCCGGTTACCGACACCCAGAAAAGACACTGTAATATACTGAAACTATAAGTAATTACTATTAACTGTTAACTGACCAGCAACCAAAATGAACAGCTTTATAGCTGCTAAGTATGCAACTTGAAGAACGGTGCTTGCACTGACCATCGGGAAGACATTGTACATACAACAAGTAAGAAGTAGGTAAGTCAATACTTAATCCCTTTCTTACGGAACTCCTTGGTGCAATCCTGGATGCGTAATTACGAAATGATGTCAAAATTTGACTTGTGTTAAGAATCGTTGTCGTAAGATTACAATTCTTATGGAACTCTTTGGAACGGTTTTGATAGCTTTTCCAAAAACGATTTTCCCAATTTGACTTATGTTAAGAATTGCTGTCGTAAGATCAAGGGCACTTGCACATGATGCACTACTTCTCGGTAAAAGGTTCACCAAATATGGTGTATCACATGGCGACCGTAACTCGAAGTTAACTTTAGTCAGGAATCGCTATCAAATGGCCAAATTTTATTTTTAGATTCGTATCAAGAGTCCATTTTCCAACATCATTAAATCTGTTCTAGATCGTTTCGTATTTCCGTAGAATTGTACCTAAAAGATTTTGAACTATAATGATGAGCTAATGAATTCGGTGGACTGCCAATTCGGACAGCAGCGACAGACAGAATGGAAAATAATTTATTTATTAAGAGTATTTATTGTACACAGTGAGTCAACATTTGATGCACATTAGTGATACATTAAGTGGATAATTTCGATTGTTTGCAAGATCAATTTTTACAGTTTATTGACTACAATCAGCTCCACCCAGTATAAGAAAATTCTTATATGATTGTTCAAACCACGTTTTCCCGGTTACCGACACCCAGAAAAGACACTGTAATATACTGAAACTGTAAGTAATTACTATTAATTGTTAACTAACCAGCATCTAAAATGAACAGCTTTATAGTTGCTAAGTATGCAACTGAAAGAACTGTGGTGGATGCGGCCCTACATTCTTATAACAGCGATAAGCTCTACATAAACATAGCAGTGAAAACTGCGTAAACAAATGATCAGCATAAACGCGATCACACCACCCGGGCGATGACCACCCGGGCAGTGAACGCGGTTATGCTGACATAACAAAAAGGGTCACGTCCGCCACCGAGAACGAGGCCTCGGTAGTTAAGTTGAGTAGAAATAAAATTCAATCATAAGTGGACCTTGGACCGAGTCTAGTAGTTATTCTTGATATCACGCAAGTTCCGTTGACGTAGAAAAGTGTTATAAATCGAACCTTAACATCAGGACTTGACAGAACGGTGCTTGTGTAGCGGTCCTGCCGACCGAAGGAAGCATTTCCCTCCCTGTATTGAATAATTCTAAAGATCAATGATCACCATTGATCTAAGAAAGACCCTTTATTTCCCCATGGTGCTCCACGCAATTAGTGGATTACATCACATGTGGATTTCACGGTCATGTTTATAGACCAACGCCGGTTAACCAAGAAACGAGCGATGCAAGCAGAGAGAATGCTTACTGCTTGTTGCTGGTTGACCTGGTGATATAATGTTCTCGCTCCAATGCCGGAGAAATGTTTTTCTTTTAATTTTTGTTTGTCGCCCGGCAGCGCTGACTGAACCCCAACAAGGTCTCAGTCACGTGGCCGAACTAATGAAGCCAGAGTGGACGACGCCCGGTTTGGCTTTTCTCTTTTCTCTTATTTCTTTTCAGATCGGGAGAATGAGTTCTTGCGACGGCAAGTTAAAAGGCCCGCGATTGACGCCGGGGCGTGGTTGTATTGTTGTGGTGTCGTTACCCGGGGCTGTGGTGTATTGCCCTTAGAACTTGTGTGGACCGTCGGCGTACGTTTTCGTCTCTCTGCGGTGACTTATCGGTGGTTGATCGTCGGTCGTTGTTTTGGTGGATGATCGTAGTTAAGTGTTAGAAAGATAAGTTTATAGGAAATAAAGTGCTGTAATTAATTGTGTGACTCGTTGGTCGTGAGAACAGAAAAGAAAACCAGTGCCGTACGACCGCTCACGGCCTACACTTGCACGGACGATCGGGAAGACATTGTACAGACAACAAGTAAGAAGTAGGTAAGTATTGATCCCTTTCTTACGGAACTCCTTGGTGCAAACCTGGATGCGTAATTACGAAATGATGTCAAAATTTGACTTGTGTCAAGAACCGTTGTCGTAAGATTACAATTCTTATGAAACTCCTTGGAACGGTTTTGATAGCTTTTTCAAAAATAATTTTCCAAATTTGACTTGTGTTTAGAATTGCTGTCGTAAGATCAAGGGCACTTGCACATGATGCACTACTTCTCGGTAAAAGGTTCACCATACATCACATGGCGACCGTAACTCGAAGATAACCTTAATCAGAAATCGCTATCAAACGCCCAAATTTTATTTTTAGATCAGTACCGAAAGTCCATTTTCCAATATCATGAAATCTGTTCTACATCATTTCGTATTTATTTAGAATTATACCTAAAAGATTGTGAATTATAATGATGAATTCGGTGGGCTGCCAATCCGGACAGCAGTTACAGACAGAATGAGTATCTATATATTAACATTAAGCAGATATCCAATTTTTATAAAACTAAACGACGAGTCAATCTGTTTCCTGAAATCAACATTGAAGTATCTTTTATGGCGACCGTGGTACACGAACGTGTGAGGATCGAAGTGAAGATTCTGAAGTTTGTCGCTGCTGGTGTGCTAAAGGTAATACCGATAGTGCTTATATTCGCCGTGATTTGTAAACTTTTTCACGCGTAATTAGACGACAATAGTGAAAAAAACCAGCTCAGCAAGAAGCTGGACTACATTCAATTAAAAATGCAAGAGTGTGAACAATCAAAAAGCAACAAGGAAACCAACTAAAAATATGTGCTATAAATCGTCGAAAAACTCTTGGAACAAACTAGAAAAAAAATTGAGCAAAAAAAGAGAGTAATTTGTACAAAACCAATGTAAACTGATCAAACAGCGCTAAAAAAAATCATACAATTCTTGCGTCCTACCTATCGAGGTAAACATAAAACATCAGCACAACTGCGATCGCGCCACCCAGGCGATGTCACGTAGCCACCACCGATCGAGTATGAAACAGAACTCAATAAAATCATTCTTAGTTCGTACAGCAACGGAGCTGTGTCGCGTTCTCTGTTCTATCACAGTTCCCGCGAAGAGCTTGTCCCTCATCAAAGACTGATTCTATGGGACAAGAGAATATGCTTTATTTCGGGATGCTTTTAAAGTTTGGCTTGTGTTAAGAATCGGTATCGTAATATGCTATACACGCATTCACCCAAAACATGCATAAGCACTTTGCACCGACGCTCTTGAGTGCACATGTTTTGCTGATTACACTTTACTCGTTGGTGGTCGTGCGTTGAACGACGCGCTTGGCTCAAGTTTCAACCCAAAAATGCTATTGCCGAAATATTGTCACCGCCACCCCAGGGGTCTAAGTTCGATTGACAATGTGTTTGTATGTAACGATTGATCTGTTACCAAATAAAAGGAATGCAAGTTCCAAGATCCAGAACACTCTTGTTCTGACCAGGAGACTATGTGTTTCAATGTATTCCGATGCATACCGAAACTTCCCTCAGCACTCTGTACCACAGATACTGCTAACCACTTGGGATAGTTAATGGGCAGTTAACAATAAGTTTGATATCCTCCATAGTCTTCGGTCGGACTATGTGAGTAAGATTACAATTCTCATGGAACTCCTTGGAGCGGTTCTGGTAGCTTGTTTAAAAATAAAACATCAAATTTGACTTGTGTTAAGAATTGGTATCGTAAGATTAAGGGCACTTGAACATGATGCACTACTTCTCGGTAAAAAAATGTTCACCATATATGGTATATAACATGGCGACCGTAACTTAAAGATGTCTTTAGTCACAAATCGCTATCAAATGCCCCAGTCAAGTAAGTTCAAACCTGCAACATGGCGACCGCGACAGGTTACCTACGGTAATACCCTGTATAACCCGTGTTGACGACCCGCGTTTGCCGTTAAAATAGTGTTCTTTAAGTAAAGTTATAAAACGTATCGAACCTTGAAAAGTATAAAAGAACAACTGCATGCGATGAATAAAGAATTATGATTTTGAACCCGACCCTGGCTGGTACACTCGATTATTCTAAATCTGTCTTCTAAATTGTACACTAACTGGATTACGCCAGCTTTGCTGTACGTTTGAGAAAAGTCGCTATGCGAGCGACATCGAGTTAGTGTGCGTTGTCCACCTCGTCCCCGCGTATCGAGTAAGTGTGCGTTTCGCATCTCGTTCTCCACGTGTCAACGAAGTGTTAAGCTAGAGAAAGTGTACGTCCCGTATCAAGGAACGCAATATGGCGACCGGTGACCCTGTTAGCAAAGCCTTTTGAACAGACAAGTGGATTACTCATTGTGCACTCACTCATTCTCAAATGACGATTACACCATATGCTAACCATGCACTCTTCAAGTGCTGGTCAAAAAATCATTGCACCCTGCTGAGTACATTGTACTCAGCAGACCCAAATAAACAGAAATCTCAAATTACAGAACTCCACTGTCACTAGGAGAAACTACCTAAATTGTACTATGCAGTTTTGCATATAATTACAGTAAAAAAGCCTCACATATCGATCGCCGTGATCAATGCTAGGCACCTCCTTCCTCAGAAAGCCTATCATAGTATTTGTTTGTGGAATTCTAGAGTCAAGCTAGCGATAGGTTGAAATGAAATAAACGAGGGCAGAGCAGAACCTGAATCTAAAACCGAACAGATGTCGTTTCCATGAAAGTCCGAACGGACACATGGCGACGAGTGACAGTGAAAAGTGAAAAATTGGATTTTGCACCATGACGGTGACGATCATTCTGTGTTTCGTCTTAACACTTATTTTGATGATCGTAACAGTGATTCTAATAAAACAACAACTAGCCGAGTTGGCAGAAGAAATGCAAAAGGCAAAATTTGCCACATTGACCACGTAAGAAAGTGTAATCGGAACGCAACTAAACGAAATTTGAAGAGAGTGTAATCGGAACGAATTTAAACGAACACGAAGAGCTTTAAAAAAAATGTGTAGTGACCTGTGGTCTTTAGGAAGTAAAAAGTGAGCTGAAAGGGGGAATGAAAAATCAACCCCGAAACCACCAGTGCAACACGAAGAAATAATTAAAATAGTTAACGTAAATGTAAGGCAAAGTGAGCATGTTAGCCTAACTTGACTCGCGATCGGTGTTTTTTTAATTGATATACAAACCCATCATGAGGAAGAAAATAGACTTTTTTGGAAACAAATTGACGATCAAGCCCGACAAATTGAAGAAAAGTGTGAAGAATGCAGAAGAAATCATAAAATTGGCGAATGTGTGGAACCATGCTGAAGGTTCTGGTTAATCACCTATTGGGAAAACAATTACAAAGACTTTAAAATTTCCGAAAATGGAATCGTAACATTTGGTGATGAGAAAAAATATAAGTGACCAGAGACGTGATATACAAAAAATCGACAATGGACGCGATAGTCAGTGACAAGAAACAAAAGAAAATATAAGTGACAATGGAAGGATTGAAGGACTTATTACGAAAATTAATCATTGCTCATATTACGAACAATGCTGTAGTAATGAGTAAAAGAAAATCATCGGAAAAGCTAGTGATCTTGTTGAAGGAAGAACAGTTGTTGAAGATAATTTAAAGTCACTGCAAATACAATAACAGTGAAACCATCATCGGAAGCAGTACTATTTTGTGCAGCAACACAAGTGTTTAGTGTATCCAGAAATGAGCGCTCGGGCCGCATTGTTCTAACTACGAGAGTTAGAGTACTGTTGCACGATCAAGCCCTAGAGAGAAGGATCGGAGGGCATGTCATCGGAATGGCAGTTTAAAAGGTAAATATACCGCGGAAGCAGTAGTAGAAGTTACAGCGGATGCAGAAATCAAATTAGAAATCAAGTTACAGCGGATACAGATACAGTTTTTATGCTTATATAAAACGAAGTGTTTTAACGTAAATGTTCAGCAAGCTATTACAAATCAAAGAAACGATTACCAAAGAGTGCAGTAATTTAAACAAAAATAAGACCAAGACCTTGGAAAATATTAATGAGCAATTAAAAAAATTGAATGATTTATACAACAAATATAAAGAAATATTAAATAATTTAATTTAACCCCATACTATGGAACACTGAGTATGTGAAATATGAAAAACTAAAACTAGCTTATAGAACAGCATTCAAAATATTAGAGGAATCCATCCTTTTAGAAACCAATCGATCAAAAAAACATTTAAAACATTAGGGAAAGCAGTAATTATTTGTAGAAGATTATCTGGTCAAATCAAGACGAGGATTAAATTTAAAACTTTAGGTCAAAGTAATAATCATATGCGGTAATATTGTTATATTGCCTCAAAAAACGGCAAAGTATTTCCTAGAAGAAAAAAAGAAAATTTTGCAAAAATAAAACCTAATGTGTTGAAACCAAATTACAAACAAGTTTAGAAAGCCCTTCACCAGTCAAGTAAGTTCAAACCTGGCACATGGCGACCGTGACAGGTTACAAAGCTGTACGACTAACCAGAATTAAAAAAAAAAACAAAATATAAAACTTGGATGGTATGCACTGTCGTAATCCGTTTAATTTTCAAAATTTTGCAAACGATTTTCACCAGTGAGCTTACAAAATCCGCTCCGAGACCACCGCCGATACGGAGGACAATTTGGGGAAATATTTGAAAAAGAAAGTAAGTGAGTCGCGCGACGAGAAGTGACTTTGGCGAATCAAACGCGCCAAGTGTATAGACAAAAAGTGACAAGTTGTAGCATACCAGATGAACATAATTTGTAACATTATTCCTTTTCTGAAAATACGAAGCATTGACATATTCCAGTCACAGACTCTCCTACAGTCGTAGAACATTGCGACATGTAAAGTAAAATTATTGACACCATAGCGACAGCTATCAGCATAGCAACAAACCCGGTTAAATGCAAACACTTCAAAATTAATTATTGCCATCCATTCTATGTTGCACCAGAGACGATGACCCATGTCATCGTCACCGCTAAGCAATATAAAAATGTGCTTTCCCAGGCGTTCAATTATACGCAGCGTAATTCGATCTTTCTTTGCTGATGCCTTAGCGCATCGTTCTCACAGCGCAAGTGTCCAACGATTATCCTCCTTTCACACATACATTTAACAATTAGTAAAGTATACGCTGATTGGCTCACAGTAAAATTTAGTCAAGCCAACTCCAGGCACCTCCCACTCTGAATATGATTGTAACCACCAACAATGTAACAGAAATTGATTTGAATAAATATATTCTTTGGAACCTTCAAGCCGTCAAGTAGTATTTATCGTAAATGGCGACTAGTGACTGTCGAACTCTTCGGAGCCCGACTCAGTAAAATTGTTTGCATTGCATCGGTGAAATTTTGATCAGTGTTAAAGTGTATCGTTAACTTTTCCAATCAGCCCTATTCATACAGTGAAAATGGGTAACAAAAAGTCTTCCCCTAAAGTTGACACCAGTGGTAGCAACGACACCACTATAATAAACACTCAGGACTTTCATACAGAGCAGCCTGAGTCCCATAGTACACTGCTCTGGATAGTGTTAACAATCACGGGGCTGCAGCTCCTCATAACTATCTTTAAGATAGTCGAAAAGCGGATCAGGCGCGATGCGCTTAGAAAAGCTAAATCAATAGCAAACATTGATGTGTGAAAAAAAAAACGACAACTGAACCGTTAACACAGACATTCAGTAATAGTGTAAAATGTTATAACAATTGGAAAAACCAGTGGATGAAGTAGTGACCTGTGTTACCAGCTGAACTAAAAGTGCTCTAACAAGCTAAAAATCCAGTGAACAGCGAAAATGACCAATTCAAAAACTGAAGATATTTAAACAGACTGAAGAGCCAGCGGACAGCGAAAGTGACCAATTCGCTAACTGTAAGTGCTGAAGAACAAGTGGACAGCAAAAGATAACAAATGACGTAAACTGATAGTGCTTCAACATCCTGATGAAACAGCGAACGGAGGAAGCGACCCGGAAGAAACTTCTACATGAAAGCAGTAACGAGGTAGGAGTACAATTGCGGAGATTTCATCCTTTTAGACCCTGTGCGTGAATTATTTTCCTAGATATGTCCGACCCAGCCCACAGATTCTCACTAACCAAGTGCTTGTAATTAAGTGAAATCGACTATGTTCAGTACTATGTTTAGCAATTGTGAGCAACAATGACTAGAACTATTATGCCTTGTATGTAAAAAGAAAAGCTGTTATGATTTCATTTTTATTTTTCATTTTTATATTTTTTTTTTATCTGTATTAACGAGATTTTTAGCCCTAGGCTAGTTCATCTCGGGACCCACGCTTTACTTCCCTTCCGAAGGAAGAACTCACATTTTGTGAGTTTGTCGGGAGTGGGATTCGATCCCAGGTCCTCGGCGTGATAGTCACGTGTCTTAACCATCACACCAGATCCGCTCCACGAGTCATTTTTATATTATGAATTCTACGTGAACCAATAAGCTGTAATATTTTCGACACAACAGTCCCAAAATCAATATGATGAGCATTAACCTTTTTATGAATTTTGAAATAGTGAATTAGTATATATTTTGTAATGTCAGAGAAAATTGAAAACGCTTTAAAACAATTAAATGCACTTCTAATAAATTTAAAAAAATCGATTAACAACAAAATTAAAGCGACTACATTGCAAAAAAAAAACGACAAGTAGCAAAGGACTTGAGTAATCAAATTGAGTTTTTCTTATTAGAATCTTCTTTGACAGATTCTCAATTAAATCACTTTTTAAAAATTTCTAAAAACTTGGTGAATGAGATTGGGTTGATAATTCAGCAAAAACTTTCGGAACACAAAATTAAATTACGATTAAGAACAGTGGTTAAAATTTTTATTTGGTTAAAAATTAAATCAGTAACAATGGCACTAGACATTAAAACTGCCTCAGAGCTAGCATCTCTGATCCCAAATTATGATGGGAATCCAGGAGGCATGAAAGCAGTAATTATTTGTAGAAGATTATCCGGTCAAATCAAGACGAGGATTAAATTTAAAATTTTAGGTCAAAGTAATAATCATATGCGGTAATATTGTTATATTGCCTCAAAAAACGGCAAAGTATTTCCTAGAAGAAAAAAAGAAAATTTTGCAAAAATAAAACCTAATGTGTTGAAACCAAATTACAAACAAGTTTAGAAAGCCCTTCACCAGTCAAGTAAGTTCAAACCTGGCACATGGCGACCGTGACAGGTTACAAAGCTGTACGACTAACCAGAATTAAAAAAAAAAAACAAAACATAAAACTTGGATGGTATGCACTGTCGTAATCCGTTTAATTTTCAAAATTTTGCAAACGTTTTTCATCAGTGAGCTTACAAAATCCGCTCCGAGACCACTGCCGATACGAAGGACAATTTGGGAAAATATTTGAAAAGGAACGTAAGTGAAGTCGCGCTGCGATAAGTGACTTAGGCGAATCAAATGCGCCAAGTGTAGAGACAAAAAAATGACAAGTCATAAATTGTGCAATGTCGGCCATTGAAGAGTTGCTTAGTGAAGTGCGCGAGCGCGTACGTTTGAAATAGATAATAGACACAGAAGTGGCTCTTTTCAAAACGAGCGAAGAATTCAGAAAATTATAAGAGTCTTAAGAGGCTGTCCATAAACCACATGGTCATGAGGGTGGGGGGGGGGGGGGGGGTTCGGCCAATGATCATTTTGTATGGATTAATAAAAAAAATTGTATGGACGAATGACCACGCAGGGGGGGGGGGTTTGAAAAGTCCCAAAAAAATGACCACGTGGTTTATGGACAGCCCCTTATGTGCTAACAATCGTTTTTGAGGATAGCCAGAATGTAATGAGTGAAACACGAGTGACAATTACCAAGGTAGGTAAAAATTCAAGCTCTTGCCTAAAAAAAAACGGCAAAGTATAGGTAGCTGAAGAAAATTTTCCCAGAAAGAAAACCTCATGTGTTGAACCTAAATTACAAACAAGTGTAGAAAGCCCTTCTCCGGTCAAGTAAGTTCAAACCTGCCACATGGCGACCGTGACAGGTTACAAAGCTGTAGGACTCACAGAAAAAAAAAATAAAAGTCTTCTCGTGAGCGCGTACA
>NC_085138.1:108535765-108560765 GCF_035046485.1 Aedes albopictus | reverse complement strand
ACCTTATACTAAAATAATCAATACTAATGAATATCCGGTACATATAAGTAATTCAAATTTTAAATTTATTGACTTAGAAAAATTTTACATAGCAAACATTTATAAGAGTAACGGTTCTGATAGACTAGAAAAGTTACAAGCAGAATTAAAATTAGATGGGACTCCTTCATTCGTTAGAGACCGTCTAAAAAACTTGTGCAACGAATATAATGACATTTTTAGTCTTAAAGATGATTTACTATCATGCAATAATTTCTACAAACAAACGATTAATGTTACTGATAAAGCGCCGGTTTACATAAAAAACTATAGGAATGCACAATGCCACAAAGAAGAAATCTGTCGTCAAGTCGATAACCTGATTCAAAATGATATAATAGAACCTTCCGTATCTAATTACAATTCACCCATACTACTCGTACCTAAGAAGTCGAGTGATGGTGATAAGAAATGGAGACTGGTAGTAGACTTTAGGCAACTTAACAAAAAATTGTTAGCCGATAAATTTCCACTGCCGAGGATCGACGATATCCTCGACCAACTCGGCAGAGCCAAATATTTTTCGACACTTGATCTCATGTCAGGTTTTCACCAGATTGAGATCGAGAAAAATTCCAGAGAGTTCACCGCGTTCTCTTTGCAGGAACGTGGACATTTTCAGTATAAAAGATTGCCGTTTGGACTAAATATAAGCCCAAACAGCTTTCAACGAATGATGTCAATAGCACTCAGTGGCTTGAGCCCCGAGTGTGCATTTTTATATATCGACGACGTCATAGTCGTAGGCTGTTCTGTCGAACACCATTTGACCAATTTAAGGAAAGTTTTTGAATGTTTCAGAAGAAGGAACCTTAAGGTAAATCCTTCTAAGTGCAATTTCTTCAAGTCGGAAGTGACTTTTCTAGGTCATAAGATCACTGATAAAGGGATCTTACCCGACAGTTCCAAATATGACGTTATTAAAAATTATCCAACACCACAAAACTCCGACCAAGTGCGAAGTTTTGTGGCGATGTGTAATTATTACAGACGATTCATTCCACACTTTGCAAGTATATGTCATTGTCTGAATAAACTTTTAAGAAAGAATGTAACTTTTGACTGGACCGATGAATGTCACAAAGCATTCGAGAAATTAAAGAATACTCTATTATCTCCAAGAATTTTGCAATACCCAGACTTCCAAAAAACATTTATCTTAACGACAGACGCATCAGATTTTGCGTGTGGTGCAGTCTTATCCCAAATTCACGAAAACAATGATCTGCCTGTTTCTTTCGCTAGTCGCGCGTTTACAAAAGGCGTAGCAAACAAACACATCATTGAAAAAGAGTTAGCAGCTATACACTGGGCGATAATGCACTATCGTCCGTATTTACTAGGTAGGAAATTTTTAGTTCGTACTGACCATCGACCGCTAGTATACCTATTTGGGATGAAAAATCCATCCTCAAAGCTAACACGGATGAGGATTGATCTTGAAGAATTTGACTTCGAGGTAGAATACGTCCCAGATAAAAGTAATGTCGTGGCAGACGCATTATCTAGAATTAATTTAACATCAGAAAAACTTAAATCAATGAGCATTCTACAAGTGCAGACTAGGTCAATGCAACGCAAACCAGGTCTAGCCAACACTAATGTTCAAACGAATTCACCGAAGCCTGATCAACTTCGTGTGTATCAAGCAGTTAATAATGAACAAATTTATAAACTTAAAAAACTACAATTTACATTGCAAAAACGTAGAAATGAACCAAGAATGGCTATCAATATTCTCGAGAAAAACTACAAAAAGGGACTAACTCTAGCGTTAGATCTTACTATCAGCAGAAAAGAATTGCCAAATGTATTCAAATTAATAGAAAATGGTACTCTCCTACAGCATAGGACAGCACAAAACTTTGAAAGTAAGAGCATTGCTATTTCGACTAGCGATGCCATATTTAACTACATAAGCATCAATGATTTCAAATCTATAGGAAATCAAACACTTAAAGATATCACTATCATAATTTACGAACCTCCAAAAACCATTACCAATCCTGACGAAATTCATGCAATTTTGCGACACTATCATGATACACCTATCGGAGGTCATGTTGGCATAAACCGTTTGTACAAGAAACTCAAAAACTTGTACTACTGGCCAAACATGAAATATATAGTGACAAAATTTATCAAATCATGTGAAACATGCAAAAAGAATAAGCATTTAACAGGAGTGCAGGAGAAAATGGTAAAAACAACAACTCCAACTAAAGTATTTGATGTTGTTGCGATAGACACAATTGGACCTTTCACATTAAGCAACAAAGGAAACAAATACGCAGTAACCATACAATGCGATCTGAGCAAATACGTAATTGCAATACCTATTCCTGACAAATCCGCTAATACCATTGCAAGAGCCGTGGTAGAAGGATGTATTTTAATTTACGGACCGATGAAAGCAATCAGAACTGATCAAGGTACAGAGTATAAAGGTATATTCGATTCAGTTTGTAAATTGCTCAACATCAACCATACTCTAGCAACGGCTTACCATCCACAAACGTTAGGAGCGTTGGAAAGGAATCACAGATGTTTGAACGAATATCTGAGATTTTTTGTTAACAACCTGAAAAACAATTGGGACGAATGGATATCTTACTATTGCTTTAGTTACAATACTACTCCGAATACAAACCACAATTACACTCCATTTGAAATAGTTTTTGGAAAAACAGTAAACAGTTTTGAACAAATAAATACAAATCAAATAGACCCAATATACAATTATGATTCTTATGTTAACGAATTAAAATTCAAATTACAATCCATACATCACCATATTTTTCAACAAATCGAGAAAGTTAAAGAAACGAGAACAAACCAAGCAAATCAAACAATTGTACCAACACCACTCAGAGTAGGAGATAGAGTTTATCTAAAACTGGAAGGAAGAAAAAAGTTAGATATAGTACAAGACGGACCATATATTGTAATAGAACTTGATAACGTAAATGCAATTATACAACATGAACAATCTGCAAATATATTAAAAACTCATAAAACAAGATTAATTAAACAAAACCAAATAAGGTAATAAAACAATACAAAACGACGAAGTAAGTGAGTTTACAACAATCTTTTCGAATGGCTACACCATTCTTCTCTGAGGGGGAAGGTGTAGTATTACAAATCAAATCCTCATGGTTCAAATCAATCTTCAAATTTCCAGTACTTGCCAGTACTGTACTCGTCATTCACATTTGTTAAAGTCTGTTTGTCATAAATAACATCACAGCCAAATTGCTTCCTAGAAGATCTCCGGAAACCTTCCATAAAATATGCATAATAAATAGCGACCCTCAGTCAGCAGTTTAACGTTTACCAAACTGTGCAGTTAAAACATTCTCACTTCCTTTATTTTGAGACCTTCGTAATTGTTACCACATGTGTGCAAACAACGCAGGCAAGTTTTGAAAACTCACTCGCTTCGCTCGTGCAGTAACCAAGCTTTCTCCATACCTTTGAAGTTTTCAATATAACACTTTCAGTCAACCGTCCAAATAGTTCGCATGTTCTCTCGTGAACTAAAACTATCCGAAGTTCCGATGCCTGATACCAAACAGAAGCCAAACAAAGACTACCCAAATAAGTGAATGGCGAGAACAGATCCTGTTTGTTTCATTCCTGCTGCTGCTAGTGACAACGGACATAATTAAAAATCCATGAAAAGCCATACACTATAGCCAGAACTGAAACATGGGCAATCAGAAATCAAAAGTAGTGAGTCAAAATGGTGACCATGATCTGACGATCATCAAAACGCAAGAAGTACACACTGATTTCTGTTTGAGTCACGAACTCAAATTAAACATTATCAGCGAATTGTTGGTATTACTGGTGTTACTAACTCTGTATAAATTACTAGTGAAACGTGGGAGAAAACGAGAAAACAAACTCTTCGCGAGATCAGTTGCTGATCGGAAGGAAGTGTTAACCAGGTAGTAAAGCGAAGATAATCGATGAGACCAGTGTTTCTGTGACACCTGTGACCCCTGCGACCCCTGCGACTGCAGATGTCCTACGAGCTCGGAAAATTCATCCCTTCACCATTTAAATGGCCATAGAAGGTATTGTGTTTGTGAAATAATGATTAAGAACGATAAAAACTGATAAATTTATACACCGTGTGTCAAAATTTGCATTGTTTGCCATTCTTGGTAAATTTAATGTTCACTAAATGAAGGAAAAATATGATAATCTAAAACAAATTTACACAGATTTAAATGCCAAAGCCGAAATTAGATCCTCATATAGAATTCTAACCAAACAATTTGAAAAAGCGAAAAGTATACTTTGAAGGTTACATTTGAACAATCAAGAATTTAATAACGAGGAGAATCAGCTATTTTATGACAAGGCAAAAAACATAACAAACGTAACAATTTGTACGATAGTAAAAAAAGCCCCAAAAGCTTTGTAAAAAGGAAGAAAGATTAATTCAGTTCAGTTAGTTTTTAGACTCGAAACCGGGCAGTTGAAGTTTTTTTTTAATATCACTGCCCCCAATGGTAGTTAGGCCTTATCTGCCTAGGCATTTTAGTACCAGTAATTACGAATAACTGTTAACTGAACAGTTAAAATGAAGTAAATAAATAACAGCTTTGTTACTGCTAAGTATGCAACTAAAAGAACGGTGTTTGTTCTGATGATCGGGAACAAACATTGTACAACAGACAACAAATAAGCAGTGAGTACGTATTCATCCCTTCTTACGGAACTAATGTCTATCTTTGGCAACACATTTAATAGAGATTACAGTGACTGGATGGTGTCTAACTTTCGTACTGAAAGCTTAATTCGACTCAAAGATTTGGATTTTCTTCGAGAAAGACATTGCTGATAGCAGTTACTGGCAACACTGCTGATAGCGGAGGAATCTCTCCAACGATTCCGGAGGAATCTCTCCGAAGATCCCGGAGGAATCTCTCCCGAGGTTCAGGAGGTATCTGTCCTGAGATTCAGGAGGAATCTCTCCCGAGATTCTGAAGGAATCTCTCCTAAGATTCTGGAGGAATCTCTCCCGAGATTCTGGAGGAATCTCTCCAGAGATTCAGGAGGAATCTCTCCAGAGATTCAGGAGGAATCCCTCCAGAGATTCAGGAGGAATCTCTCCAGAGATTCAGGAGGAATCTCTCCAGAGATTCAGGAGGAATCTCTACTGAGATTCAGGAGGAATCTCTCCTGAGATTCAGGAGGAATCTCTCCTGAGATTCAGGAGGAATCTCTCCTGAGATTCAGGAGGAATCTCTCCGGAGACTCAGGAGGAATCTCTCCAGAGATTCAGGAGGAATCTCTCCAGAGATTCAGGAAGAATCTTTTCAGAGATTCAGGAGGAATCTCTCTAGAGATTCAGGAGGCATCTCTCCCGAGATTCAGGAGGTATCTGTCCCGAGATTCAGGAGGAATCTCTCCCGAGATTCTGGAGGAATCTCTCCAGAGATTCAGGAGGAATATCTCTAGAGATTCAGGAGGAATCTCTCCCGAGATTCAGGAGGAATCTCTCCCGAGATTCAGGAGGAATCTCTCCCGAGATTCAGGAGGAATCTCTCCCGAGATTCAGGAGGAATCTCTCCCGAGATTCAAGAGGAATCCCTCCCGAGATTCAGGAGGAATCTCTCCCGAGATTCAGGAGGAATCTCTCGCGAGATTCAGGAGGAATCTCTCCCGTGATTCAGGAGGAATCTCTCCCGAGATTCAGAAGGAATCTCCCCCGAGATTCAGGAGGAATCTCTCCCGAGATTCAGGAGGAATCTCTCCCGAGATTCAGGAGGAATCTCTCCCGAGATTCAGGAGGAATCTCTCCCGAGATTCAGGAGGAATCTCTCCCGAGATTCAGGAGGAATCTCTCCAGAGATTCAGGAAGAATCTCTCCAGAGATCCAGGAAAAATCTCTCCAGAGATTCAGGAAGAATCTCTCCAGAGATTCAGGAAGAATCTCTCCAGAGATTCAGGAAGAATCTCTCCAGAGATTCAGGAAGAATCTCTCCAGAGATTCAGGAAGAATCTCTTCAGAGATTCAGGAGGAATTTCTCCCGAAATTCTGGAGAAAAGTGTGCAAAAACAGGAACAGAAGAGTACATTAAGTCACAACAAAGCCGCAGTGAATAAACAGTTAAGCGAGAATATTAATACCAGTGGTAATGGGCAAAACACAGAGTAAGTCTCATGTTGAACACAACAGTTACCCACAAATCCGTATTATAAATAAGCAGTCAATTCATACGGAACTTTTCGAAAACCAGAATGTCTATCTATTTTTTTTTTTTTACTTAATCATTTATTTGAGGCTCATGCGCCAACAGGCATAACGGAGCCGAATTCAATTAAAACTTTTTACAATTTAATGTTTTTGACTTATAACCTATGTTAGTTTTGGGGAACCGTAAAACTCGCGGTTTGGTCGAGGTTAGGGGGAACAAAAATATTTGAGGAAAGGATAGGATGATAGAGGCTTTTCGTTGACACTTGGCAGCATGCTGTGGCGTATTGCTGCTGGTCAAACGTAGAGTGGACGAACAACCTGTAACGATACAAACAAACGATTTTCGAAGGGATGCGAGGTGGACAAGTGGAGCAACAAGACTGGGATATCAAATACAGACACGAGGTGGACAAGTGGAACAACAAGTCGGGGGTATCATACAAAGACTTCAGCTTGTTTTAGAAAGTCGTACACAAGCTTCATGTACTCAAGATCAAGTCTACCCAACACATCTCTAATGTCTTCCTTTTCTGGTTTTCCTCGGGCCCTGAGGGATGCACATAAATCGGATCTGGCAATACCGTATTCTGGGCATTCCCACACAACATGGTTGATATCTTGATAGCCTGCACCACAGCTACAGCGATTGCTGTCTGTGAGCCCTATTCGATAGAAATGCGAGCCCAGAGAGTAGTGATTGGACATAAGTCGACACATTATCTTGATAAAATCTCGACCTACGTCCAACCCCTTGAACCATGACGTCTTCGATACCTGTGGGAGAATTGAATGCAACCACCTGCCCAATTCCCCTGCATCCCATTTTTGTTGCCAACTGACCAAGGCATGCTGACGAGCAATTGAAAAAAATTCATTGAAGGCGATATGACGATCATAAATATCGCCTTCTATAGCGCCCACCTTGGCGAGCAAGTCCGCTTTCTCATTGCCCGGGATCGAGCAATGCGAAGGGACCCAAACCAAGGTGATATTATATGCTTGATTCGATAAAGCACTCAGACTTGATCGAATTTCGCTTAGGAAATACGTGGAGTGCTTCACCGGCCTCATTGAACGAATAGCCTCAATTGAACTGAGACTATCCGTAAAAATGAAATATTGATCAGAGGGAAGAGAGGCAATTCGCTCTAATGCGTAGTGTATAGCCGCCAATTCTGCGACATATACTGAGCAAGGACTTTGAAGTTTATGGGCGGCGCTATGAAGCTCATTAAATACACCAAATCCAGTGGAATCATTTGTTTTTGAGCCGTCAGTGAAAAATCTCCTGTCGCAACTGACATGACCAAACTTGCTTGCAAAAATTTTTGGGATGTGCTCCGATCGGAGCGGATCTGGGATTCCACGGATTTCTTGCTTCATGGTCAGATCAAAACCTATAGTGGAATTGGAGAAGTCTGGGAAGCAATCGCGGTTTAGAACATTCAAGGAAGGGTTAACCTCCAGAGTCATGTACGAGTAGTACACTGTCATAAATTTTGTTTGATGAAGTCGTTCGATTAGCTTTTCAAAATTTTCAATTACCAATGGATTCAGCACCTGACAGCGTATGAGGAACCTTAGCGACAATTCCACGAAACGATCTGATAAAGGGAGTACTGCTGCTAGTACCTCCAAACTCATTGTGTGCGTCGAGTTCATGCAGCCTAACGCGATCCGAAGACAACGATACTGAATACGCTCAAGCTTCAGGATGTGTGTTTTCGCGGCGGACTGAAAGCAAAAGCTACCGTATTCGAGAACCGACAGTATCGTTGTTCGATAAAGCTTTATCAGATCTTCCGGGTGGGCTCCCCACCATGTTCCGGTAAGTGTACGCATGAAGTTGATTCGTTGTTGGCACTTCTGATACAGATAATTAATGTGCTTTCCCCAGGTACCTTTAGAGTCGAACCAGACCCCTAGATACATATGCGAAAGAGCTTGAGTGAGCTCCTTACCCAAAAATTGAAGCTCTAGATCTGCTGGATCACGCTTCCTAGAAAAGACAACTAACTCAGATTTCTCCGGGGAGAATTCGATACCCAGCTTTACAGCCCAAGCAGACAAATTGTCCAGAGTATCTTGCAATGGTCCTTGCAGATCTTCCGCCTCTGGTCCGGTGACAGAAACCACGGCGTCGTCCGCAAGCTGTCGTAGCGTGCAATTTTCCACGAGACATTCGTCAATGTCTCTGACGTAAAAGTTGTAAAGAAGGGGGCTTAAGCATGAGCCCTGGGGGAGACCCATGTAACTAATTCGTGAAGTTGCCGAGGTTCCATGAGAGAAAAACATGTGCTTCTCAGACAACAAATTGTACAAGTAGTTGTTTAAAATCGGAGAAAGTCCACACTCGTGGAGTTTGTCTGAAAGGACATCAACGCAAACTGCATCAAAAGCTCCCTTAATATCCAAGAATACGGAGCCCATTTGCTCTTTTTGAGCGTAGGCCAGTTGAATCTCTGAAGAAAGCAGCGCCAGACAATCGCTCGTTCCCTTGCACCTGCGGAAACCAAATTGAGTATCTGATAGAAGGCCGTTCGATTCAACCCATTTGTCGAGCCGATGGAGAATCATCTTCTCTAGCAGCTTCCGTAAGCACGACAACATCGCAATAGGACGGTACGAGTTGTGATCCGACGCGGGCTTTCCGGGCTTTTGGATGGCAATAACCCTCACTCGTCTCCAGTCATCCGGAACAGTGTTGCTCTCCAAGAATAGATTGAATAAATTCAACAAGCGCCTCTTTGCGACGTCTGGGAGGCTTTTAAGCAAGTTGAACTTTATTCTATCCATTCCTGGGGCAGAGTTGTTACATGACAGAAGCGCGAGTGAGAACTCTAACATCGAAAAAGGTGAATCCATCGCATTCCTTTCGGGTGGATAACGACGAATATTCGATTGCACTTGGACCGAATCCGGACAGACTTTCTTTGCGAATTCGAAAATCCATCGAGGCGAGCTTTCTCGATCCTCATTAACCGATACCGCGTTGCGCATTCTTCTTCCTACCGTCCAGAGAGTCCGCATTGACGTCTCCCGCGATAAGCCGTTGACGAAATTCCTCCAATAACCACGTTTTTTCGCCTTTACGAGGTTCTTGAATATCTCGTCAAGAGAGGAATACCGCTCGTAGTTCTCCCGTGTACCGCGCTTCCGATATTTTTTAAACGCGGCGGATCTTTCACGATAGGCTCCGGTACATTCTTCATCCCACCACAGTGTGGGGGATCTTCGACGTATCGAAGTTCCCGGAACCGGTCTACGCTGCGCTTTGACAGCACTATCGACGATTAACCCAGACAGAAACTGGTATTCTTCCTGCGGTGGAAGAACATCAACCGACTGCTCGCCTTCGGAGACCAACTCAGCATACTTACCCCAGTCAATATGCTTCGTGAGGTCATACGCGACGTCGATCTGGCGAGCCTGACACGAATTGGTAACTGAAATTTTGATTGGCAGATGATCACTACCATGGGGATCCTGAATTACATTCCACGTGCAATCCAATGATAGTGAATTCGAACATATTGAGAGGTCTAACATGCTTGGAGGATCTGGAGGTTTAATTCGCGTTGCTTCCCCGGAGTTCAAAATTGTCAAATTGAAATAGTCGCAGAGGTCATATATCAGGGTTGCGCGATTGTCGTCCTTCGGAGACCCCCAGGCTGTTCCGTGTGCATTAAAATCTCCTAGGATCAACCAAGGCGCAGGCATAGCAGAGCATATTTCCGCAAGATCTCTTCGAGATACTCTAGCACTGGGCGGTATGTACACACTGGCTATACTGAAACTTTTACCTTGTATAGTAACATGACATGCAACTATTTCAGTGTCGTTCATCGGGGGGAAATCAATTCTATAAAAGGAATGGAGCTTTTTGATCCCCAAGATCACCCCTCCATATCCATCCCCTCGATCACAACGAATAATATTAAAATCGTGGAAAGAGACATCTTTATCGGAAGTTAGCCATGTTTCACTAAGGGCGAATATGTCACAGCATGTGTTGTGGACTAAAAATTTGAACGCATCCATATTTCTAATTAAGCTTCTACAATTCCACTGTAGGACTTCAATCATACCTCCGACCTCACTGGACAAATTAGCCATCGAAAGATATGATAGATTCAAGAATCGGCCATGTTGAAGTCAGTTGCTTCAGAAGAGGTCTCACAAAAGGAAGTGCCATGGTTATCAAACTTCTTATAGCTGGAGAAATTTTAAACGTTTCGAAGATGATATCCACTAACCCAGAGAGAGTCAGTTTTCCGGAAGCGTCGACTGGATTTTGTCGATGTTCCTGATGACGATTTTGTTGGTTTTCTGGGCGAAAAACTGGGGCAACTGGGGTTTTAGATGCACCCGGAAGTAACGGAAAGTCTCCAGACGAAAATTTAAAGCCTGGAGGTGGTACCTTTTTGGTACTTCCGCTACTACTTGATTTTGCCAGAGGGATTCGCTGAGCAGGTTGAGTAACAGGAGCGTTTTGAGAAGCTTGCTGTTGCATGTGCCGTTTTGCAACAGCTCGCTTCCTTTTTGTTCCTGTTTCAATTATTTGGTACTCCTCGCCTCCCTCACAGTCAGAGCCTTGATCATCTGCCGGCAGGGATGCGAAGATGTTGTTACTAGTAGTAGGATGGGCTGATGAAACAGCAACCGGGGCGATCTTTTTCAACATTTCTGCGTAAGATCGCCTCGATCGCTGTTTTAGAGAGTGTATATTACGTTTCTCCCGCTCTACGTACTTCGGGCATGCACTGAGCTCATGGGGTGGAGATTCGCCACAAGTGGCACATTTTGGCTCCATATTGCAGGAGCCCTCCGCATGTTGTTCACCGCACATACTGCAACGTGGTTTGTTGCTACAGTAAAGTGCGGTGTGGCCCAACTGCTGGCATTTAGCGCAGTGCATTACCTTCGGTTCGTAGAGACGAACAGGTAGTCGAAGGAGCCCAATCACGAGAACGCTCGGTAAAGCGGAGCCGGAAAAGGTCACCCGGTAAGAGTTGGACGACGTTTTTGTGCCGTCAGGATGTGCCTTGTTCATTTGTACGGCATCAAGTACCGGAACTAGCGGGACGGCACGATTTTTAAACCCGCCAGCTCCAGTCATGATGGTGGCACAAGTTAAATTATCTTCGGTGACCACTCCGTAACACTCTACCTCGTGACTAGGAAGATAAGTTCTGTACTCCCGCAAAAAAAGCTCAAAGGCAACAATCCTGTTCGCTTCTTCACGATCACTAACAGTGACACGCAATTTATCGCGGCTGGGTGAGTCTATCTCAAGGATGCTTCGAAACGATTTTGCCAGATCTTTTTCGATTTGTAATTTATTTAACTTTTTTCCATTCGGTTTGGGCCGAAAGAAAACCAGAAAGGGGCCCTTAGATCCGGGTGGGTAAACTTTCGGGCGGGGGCTCGCCAGGTTAGGAGATGATCCAGGGGTAGATGAGAATACAGGGGGTTGAGATGAATTGCCAGGCGGACAAAAATTTGTAACCAAGAGATTTTTCACCATGGGCTGAGACCGTGTTTCATTCACCAAAGAACTAATTGGAACAATTCCGGAAGAAACAGCACAACGGAGTACTTGAGAAACCCCTGGATTATTTTGATTATCGCCAGTCTCCATGGTATCAGAGTTCTGAGTTTGCACTATTGAGTTAGTGGACAAACCAGGGACCGTCTCGTCATCGGATGAAATTACGAGATCCGACGAACCCCCATCGGTGTCATTTGTTTCCATGCGGGCCTACTTTATTCTTCCGCAGGGAAACAAGTAATGGAATCAACTAAGCTGAGTATGAACTACAACCAATAAAAGAACAAACCTAACCGAAACCAGATGTTGTAAAACAATATCAAGTTGACCCGGGAAAAAACGAAAGAAAAAAAAAAAAAGAAGGAAAGGGATAGCAACTAAAAAAAAAAACCAGTTCAAATACGTACTTAAATACTAATATAAGAAAATATAAAAAAAAAGAAAAAAAAAATAAAGAAAGAGAAGGATAGCAACTAAAAAAAAAACAAGCACTAATTCGAAGACGTGGTTCTACCTGAATTCATCCAGTAGCTCTACGTCGAGAAACAACCAAGTCAAGAAAAAGCGAAAATAAATCCAAAGAAAAAGGTTTTTGAACCACTGTGATAAGAGTGCGGCGAAGCAAAAAGGAGTCAAGCCAAAAAAATACCCATGACAGCTGCTGTAAATCGGGGAATAAGGGATATAAGAAGAAAAAAAAAATATGAAGAAAAAGGATAGCAACTAAAAAAAAACCAATTCAAATGGGTTACTTAAATACTATATTAGTATGAGAAAATATTAAAAAAAAAAACAAAAAAAAAACAAAGAAAAGGAGGATAGCAACTCAAAAAAAAATATATGTACAAAAAAAAATGTGATGAAAATGGTCCGTGAAATCCGTACTACAGTCGGAACTACTGTACCATCGAAAATTAAATTATCACGGCGAGCTAGGCGGTGGACTGGGGAACAATAGCGCGGCAGAAAAGAAACAAAATACGCAACTTATCTGTTCACAGCCGATGTGTACCTATATGTAGATAGGTGCTTGTTGGTGACCGCTGTCGTCGACCTTTACGCTTTGTCGTTACCGGCGTTGTCGTCGTCGTCGTCGTCGTCGTCGTGTGTCGTATGGATGCGGTTTGATGCAGGCACGGTTTTGGCTTCGGTGAATGAATCCCTCGATGCCTTCTCGTTGATGCGTGGGGCTAGGCCAGGGCTAGCGCTTCCAAGTGTGGAACCCGATTTGCTTCTGATGAGAAACTTCGATCTCGACTTCGATAGGAAACCGTTTGATATAAAAAACTCCACGCTTTGATGCATGGAGAAAAAACTCTACCGAATCGCGAAACTGAAGGAGCACGGGAAAGTACAACTGTCTCGTTATAGTGCACGACGAGGAATGTCTATCTATTAGTGATTACGGTACTGGTTAGCATTCACCTGGCACTAACTATGTACCAGATGTTCAAAAGGTATACAAATACCAAGGCAATGAGGAAGGCTAAATCTTTAGTAGCCTTAAACGAAACCACTGTGACAAAGTGAACGTGCATAGACACAAGTGTGACATCTGCAACGCAGACGTCGTCAAAACCCTAGATCACATTACTCGCTTTCGTAAGACCTCACTAGAAGTCAAACACCCCGTCGATTCGGCAATAAATAACGTTCCCACGAAACAAACCTCTTTCAGCATTCGAATGCATAAAGTCATTCAACGACACGATTCCAATTGCAGCCAGGGACTGTAACCCGTCATGCTCATATTTCAATATGACTATGTCGTGTCTGTTGCCAATGCCACAATCGGTATATCGCCTTCTCCGGCCTTCCGTTCTATCTCTTTTCTCTCTCTCTCTCTCTTGGTTAGTCTCCCGTATTCACCATATTGATCACTGATTGGTGATCGAGTAAATAGCATGTATAAAGCGTATAAAGCGTAAACTTCAACTGTTTCCAGCAGGTTTCCTGTAAACCAAAATTGACAAATAAATTGATTCAAGTTTGTTTCTTCAAACAGTGAGGTTGTTTTTATCATATCACATCCGTGATCCGGAACGAGTAACACGTCATGGCGACCAGTCGATAGTGATAATAACCAAAAATGTATCGTGAACTTAGTGTACTGATTTTTTTGATTCAGATGTTATAACAACACTAGGTACAGTTTTACAAACCATGTAAGCAACGGAACTAATGTCTCTCTTTGGCAACACATTTAATAGAGATTACAGTGACTGGGTAGCACCTTAAACTTCTGGAGGCAACTGGAGAGCACCATGTGTGCTCTCTCTCTCTTTCGTATACAGGGCTTGTTGCCACAGATTGGTTCGTCAAGTAAGTAATTAATACTGACTGTTAGCTGAACAGCAACTTAAATGAACTCAATACATTACAGATTTGTAACTGCTAAGTATGCAACTCAAAGAACGGTGTTTGTTCTGACAATCGGGAACAGACATTATACAGACGACAACAAGTAAGAAGTAAGTAAGTATTCGTCCCTTTTTACGAAACTAACTGGTGCAATCCTTAATGCATTATTGGTAATCGGAAGTGCAACAAACCGGAGATACAAAGATTAGAAAAGAGCGTTAATAATAATCAATTATGCATAGGGCATCGGGAAATAAATTTCTCTCTGGTCTCGGGGAGAGCCCTGGAGAATTTTTGATCGGATTATAATTATGATCAGGAGAATAAGAGTAGATGGTTATACAGGGGATGGCCAAAATGTTTGGGATAGGCCACTCTTTTTCTCTCACGAAAATGTTCAACATGCTGTAACTTTTCATAGAGTGCATTAAAAATTCTCAAATTTTGACTGTTTGTTCACCTATTATATGTGCATGATTTTTACAAATTTGAGCTCGATTGGTAAATCTTTCGCAAAGTTAGAATAGTTCCGGTAAAACACTATTTTTTAGACAACTAATTTTTGAACTGTCATATCTGGGAAACCAGTGAACCGAATAGAATGAAATTTTTAACGTTTATCAACAATATATTGATACTTGATATGACGCTATAAAATGTAATATTTTCTTACGATGAATAAAGTTATACCGGTTTGACATTTTCACCCATATAGAGGAAAATAAGTCAAATTTACAATATCATTCAAAAATTACTAAATGTGTTATTCTTTCAATCCAAAGAGGCTCTAATACATCTTATCAGAGATATCTTGAGAACAGAAGCAGAAAATCTTTGGATATCAACACTAAAATTTAATGACATTGATGTAAAAAATTTACATTTTTTCAAGAAAGATCCAACAAGTTTCAATCCATGATAACTTTTTTCAACGTTCAAAAATTACATATGTTTTAATGGCATAAGAAGCATCCAGGTATTGTTGATAAACGTTTAAAAGTTCATTAAATTCGGTTCACTGGTTTCCGAGATATGACAGTTCAAAAATAAGTTGTCTAAAAAATAGTGCTTTACGAGAACGATTCTAGCTTCGCGAAAGATTAACCAATCGAGCTCAAAATTGTACCAATAATGCACATATAGTAGCTTAACAAACAGTCAAAATTTGAGAATTTTTGATGCACTCTATGAAAAGTTACAGCGTTTTGAACTTTTTTGTGAGAGAAAAAAAAGTTGCCTATCCCAAACATTTTGGCCATCCCCTGTATAAGGGGTAGCAGATCCAAGGATCGGCGTCATTTCCGTTTTTTTAATAATTTCCATTGTTAAGTTTCGGGCTTGAGCTCGACGCCATTTCTGGCTAGTCGACAACTTTTGTAACTCATCTTAACTTGGAAAAATAGTTGAGTTCAGGCAGTTAGTCAGTGGTTCAGTTCAGTGGGTTAATCAGTCAGTCAGTTTTTATTAGTAGTTGTTACTTTTGTTAATTCAGTGCATTGTGAAGATTAGAATATATTTTATTCGAAAAATAAAGTGGTGTAGTTTTAAGAAGTGTTGGTGAATTATTTAGATGATGACATATCTTTAAGAAACGAGTTCGATTACAAGAAGCTAAGTTCGGTTGAAAAATTAGAGGGAAGTGTTTAACTGGCATCCTCTTTAAGAAGTGAGTGATTTATTCATTTTTAACAATGTTTATATTTGGCAACATATTTAATAGAGATTACAGTGACTGAATTGCGTTTTACTGTTTTCACGTACTGAAAGCTTAACTCGGCTCAAAGATTTAGGTTTTCTTCGGGAAAGACATTGTTACCGGCAACACTGTCCGTTTCCACGCAACTAAGCGGCTGTCGCCGAGTGGTCTGGCTCGATGTGGATTTACCCATAGGTGCAGCGATTGGAAACTAGTCGACTCTTCCATTCCAACGACGTTCTTATGGGAGTGACGTCATGTTTACAAATATGGAACATGACGTCACTCCCATAAGAACGCCATAGGAATGAAAGAGCCGACTAGTTTCCTTTCGCCGCATCTTAGGCAATCCACATCGGGTCTGACTGTTTGGACAGCAGCAGGCAGAATGGGAAATTTTCTTTTCATTCAGAGTATCCATTGTACACAGTAAGTCAGCACTTGATGCACATTAGTGATTCATTAAGTAGGTTATTTCGAGTTGTTACAAGATAAATGGTTCAGTTCACTGACAATTTTCAACACCGCCCAGTCCGTGGAAATCCCGATATGTATCGATTTTATATATAGATTTGTACAACTCACATTTTTTCAGTTGCCAACATCAAGAAAAATGACCAAAAAATACAGAAATTGCAAGAAATTACTGTTAACTGAACAGTGCAGAATACAGAACCTTCTAGAACATTCTCACAGTCCAGTAACACATTTGACAAAAAACAACCGTCTTCGTTAACTCAGCTATTAGCCACTTGGTTACAAGACGGCCATCAGCACTTCAATGTTAAATATTGCTTATACTTATTCTCAAATAACCCAGAAAGACGATCCATGTTGTTGTCACCCTAAGAAACACTTATTGTACAATTTTTCGATACAGACGATAAACGACTGTAATCTGATTCCCTCTTCGGAGCACATTGAGGCACTTGAACTCAATCTATGTTTCTTGCATGTGCACTAATTTACCGGACCGTCACAAACGTTGGCGCCCTAGTTGGCGTCTTACTCTCACTCTCTATAGTTTATTTTTCTCTCTTCGGGATTCCCTTTATTGCACCGGTATTGATCTAGTACAGCGCAGTTCCAAGCACCTCCTACTAGAATAACTAGCACGTAGAATATACTTATTCAAATACATAATATACTTGTGAGCAAAATGAAGTTCGACCGTAAACGCAAGTGGAGAGAATATCACATGGCGACCGTGACAGGACAAGAACATGAGTCCAAAAGTCCAAGAGTCCAAGTCCAAAAGTGTAATTATTGGTAGTTATGATTATTGGAATTTTACTTGTGTGGACATCGTTGTTCAAAATATGGAGAAGTGATACGTGAAGCAAAGGAAAATGCCAGAAGATGATGGCTAGCATTAAAATAGTCAGAACAATTGTGTGTGACAAACTTAAGCATCGACTACAGATTAAAAGAGTGAGTGTAAAAACTTCAGAACAAACTCTAAAACAAAAAAAGTGCAAGTGACTGGAGAACCGCAAGTGCAGGTACTAAGCCAATTCATGGTACACGGAAATCTGCATCTGCAGCACGATATGAAAATTAATATTGTGTTGGGTCTAGTAGCCATCCAATTAGCAATCGTAAATCTACAAAAAACATTCACGTACACAAGCTCTCAAAGCAGCGCGATCAATCGCAGATTTGGATAAAGTTTAATGATTCAAAATCGATTGCAGTGGGCATCAAGTTCCATAGTAAACAGACGAATCCAATGACCAGTGCTAGAGATACAAAAACTGACCAGCTGATCCACCGTTATCGTTATTGTTAAACGGTGTGGTGATATGTGTAACGACCCGCTTATTGCGGCTGTTACTGTAGCTCAGCCCATCCGTCTGTCCCAGCAAGATCGCGCAGTGTTTCTCAACAACCGACGTTACCTTAACGTTGCTTAACTTAATATGCTTAATTATTCTCGGCTGGAAGCCGGGGTGTTTTTCGCGAGTTGTTCTGATCGAGTTGATAAGTTGCGGTTGTTGTCGACACATTGTAGATAAATTAAATGAATAAATGTTCAAAACAAGCGTTGTGTACGATCTAAGTGAGGTAAAAGAAAACCAGTGCCGTAACCGCTCACGACCGCGGGTGCGTACATTAATGGTGAAAGCGCAAAAGCGCGGAAAAAGTAGTGCAGGTACGCCGTTTCTGACTGATTAACTGATGTGGTGAAAATTGTTAACAGACATTGTACAACAGACAACAAATAAGCAGCGAGTACGTATTCATCCCTTTTTACGGAACTAATGTCTATCTTTGGCAACGCCTTGAATAGAGATTACAGTGACTGTGTAGCACCTTGAACTTTTGAAATAAAAAGTTAGAACCTTGTAGAACCTTGAAGTAAGAAGTGAAATAAAAATGATCACAATGATGAAAAACGGAAGAATATGCCAGTGAAAGCAAATATTGTGACAACAGTCACAATCGTGTTACAATTACCATTGCTACGTGGCTGGTGGACAATTTTGCAAAACACTTTTGTGGGCATAGTTAGATGGAGAAACAGTAAATGTAATTCAGTTGTGATGACGCTGGATGAAACGACAAATAGTGTAGCATACCATTAACATCAAAGCCACAACATTGAGGACCGACTGTAGCAAACCAATCATACCCACACCGAAAATAACAAACAAGTGCAAAAGCGCACTGTTATGCAATATCAACACAACATATGGAAGTCATTAACCACGAGTGCATCGTTCTATCGACTCTCTCTCTCTCCACTTCTACTTGTGAGGTGCGAGGGCCGATAGCATGCGGCGTGGAAGGATCAAATTGCATGCCTAGCGCCTGGCTTAACGTAAAACAAACCATAAGCATTTTTGGTTATTTGTCACTCCAGTCATCTCATCTATGCATTAAGCTATTTGTTATGTTAAACTTTGAAATGTATTGAACCTTGAAATGTATAAAAGGGGCAAGTGTATCTGATGAATAAAGATTTCTGATTCTTAGCTCGACCCAATTGGACGTCTCCAATCTGGCTATCGACTACTAAGTTTGAAGAATCCATAAGCGACCCTTCTGGTGGCATGGTCCGTTAAACCATGTTAGTGAGTAGTGTTTATTAGTGACATATACCTATAATGCGTAAGGACAACGCATTATAGGAGATGGCGACCGTTAGGAAAGGTTCCTGAGTAAAACTGCGTGAATAAGGAGTGAATAAGGACTGTATCGTTAATCCTTAGTGAAAATCAATAAAGAAGAAAGTGAACAATTTTGGCGTGAAATAGACGCGCAAGCGCGCCAAGATTACGCGAAGTGTGTCGAAAGTTTGAAAAAACACAGATCAGGAAAGTGCACAAACAAATGCTGACAATCGGGAACAGACATTGTACAACAGACAACAAATAAGCAGTGAGTACGTATTCATCCCTTCTTACGGAACTAATGTCTATCTTTGGCAACATATTTAATAGAGATTACAGTGACTGGATGGTGTCTAACTTTCGTACTGAAAGCTTAATTCGACTCAAAGATTTGGATTTTCTTCGAGAAAGACATTGCTGATAGCAGTTACCGGCAACACTGCTGATAGCGGAGGAATCTCTCCGAAGATTCCGGAGGAATCTCTCCGAAGCTTCCGAAGGAATCTCTCCGCAGATTTCGGAGGAATCTCGCCGAAGATTCCGGAGGAATCTCCCCGAAGATTCCGGAGGAATCTCTCCGAAGATTGCGGAGGAATCTCTCCGCAGGTTCCGGAGGAATCTCTCCGAAGATTCCGGAGGAATCTCTCCGCAGATTCCGGAGGAATCTCTCTGAAGATTCAGGAGGAATCTCTCCCGCTAAATTTATGTAATGCTGTAAATTTGTAATTCCCTTTAGATTGTTTTTTTGTGCGGTCATATTGGTCTTTGGTTACAGTATACATTTTTCAAAAAACGAAAATTTATTTTACAATTATTAACCTTTTATATGGAGAATGTTAGACTCCTTATAGAAGAGTTGATTGGCCACCTTGTAGTCAATTTGTGGAATAAATCATTACTGTTAGAGACTTGAAGTGAGCATGTTCCATCAAATATCACCTTCATTAATCTAGACTTTTCACATTTGACCTCGACGCCATTTCTGGCTAGTCGACAACTTTTGTAACTCATCTTAACTTGGAAAAATAGTTGAGGTCAGACAGTTAGTCAGTGGTTCAGTTAAGTGGGTTAATCAGTCAGTCAGTTTTTATTAGTAGTTGTTACTTTTGTTAATTCAGTGCATTGTGAAGATTAGAATATATTTTATTCGGAATATAAAGTGGTGTAGTTTTAAGAAGTGTTGGTGAATTATTTAGATGATGACATATCCTTAAGAAACGAGTTCGATTACAAGAAGCTAGGCTCGGTTGCAAAATTGGAGGGAAGTGTTTAACTGGCATCCTCTTTAAGAGTGAGTGATTTATTCATTTTTAACAATGTTTATCTTTGGCTACATATTTAATAGAGATTACAGTGACTGAATTGCGTTTTACTGTTTTCACGTACTGAAAGCTTAACTCGGCTCAAAGATTTAGGTTTTCTTCGCGAAAGACATTTTTAACCGGCAACACTGTCCGTTTCCACGCAACTGAGCGGCTGTCGCCGAGTGGTCTGGCTCGATGTGGATTTACCCATAGGTGCAGCGATTGGAAACTAGTCGACTCTTCCATTCCTAAGACGTTCTTATGGGAGTGACGTCATGTTTACAAATATGGAACATGACGTCACTCCCATAAGAACGCCATAGGAATGAAAGAGCCGACTAGTTTCCTTTCGCCGCATCTTAGGCAATCCACATCGGGTCTGACTGTTTGGACAGCAGCAGGCAGAATGGGAAATTTTCTTTTCATTCAGAGTATCCATTGTACACAGTAAGTCAGCACTTGATGCACATTAGTGATTCATTAAGTAGGTTATTTCGAGTTGTTACAAGATAAATGGTTCAGTTTACTGACAATTTTCAACACCGCCCAGTCCGTGGAAATCCCGATATGTATCGATTTTATATATAGATTTGTACAACTCACATTTTTCCAGTTGCCAACATCAAGAAAAATGACCAAAAAATACAGAAATTGCAAGAAATTACTATTCACTAACTACACGCTTACTTAAATTACTATTCACTAACTACACGCTAACCTAAGTGACACGAGTGTTTGTGCATCGGGAGGAAATTCGCAACATGCGCGACTCCCTCAACTGGAGTTGCTACAGTTTGATGGTACTGCTACAAAGTGGCTACCATTTAGGGACAACTTTCTAAGTGTTGTGGGAGGGTCCGATCTCCAGAAGGTAAGCAAGCTCCAATATTTGCTTGCCTCGCTCAAGGGTGGTGCACGGGCACCATTCGATAATGTTGAACTGACGGCTGACAATTATAGTGTAGTGTGGAGCGCGTTACTCAAACGTTATGATGATAAGCGGTCGTTGAAGGCAGCGGCGTTTAATGAACTACTGCAGTTAGTGACTGTGAATCGAGAAAATGCAGCAGAATTGAATAAACTGGTGGATGATTTCCACCGATTAGTGACAACGATGAGTCGGCTAGGGGATCCAGTACAAGATTGGGACACCCCTCTGGTGGCCATTCTCAGCAATAAGCTAGACAAGGCCACACTCCGCGCGTGGCAACAAGATACACGGGGGGCGGTGTCAGTGACATACCAGCAATTGCACGATTTTCTAATCGCACATATTAGAATGCTCCGCGCATTTTCGAGTGAAGTGCATAAACCAGATGTGCAAAAACAACCCACGCATAAACCTAGACTTGTGGCTAGTGCCAACGTTAAACGTGATGTAGCATCCCTTACATCTTTCGCCTTATTCAAATCTTTCAAACCTTTCTTTTGTTTACACACTTTTGCCTGTTGAATAAGCACAACTGTTTTTAGCCTTCCGCATGGGCGCAGCTATGCTTACGCTGCAGGGCCATATGGTTGTAATTAAATTGTTTTTGGAAACATCGCTGGTGGCTTGAGTTTGGGCAAGCATGAGCAAGTAGCCTTTAAGATATATGGTAAGCGAAATACACGGGCAGTCGAGTACTGAAGCTGAAACAGAGAACGTGACATGTTATGCTATCATCCGAACTCCAAACGTTAGTTGGCATACCGTGACAGAGATCACTGAAAGTGTGAATAGTGATAGATTAACTTAGCCACTGAAAAGTGAAATCGAACCAAAGTCGCAAAAGTTGAACTACTATTGGTGAACAAACCTAAGTGGCAGTGCAGTGCACACACGGTGAAACGGATCGAGCAAGTGTTTGTCTCTTTGGCCAACGAAAATTGAACAATCGAAATGGGTTGGTTTAGTGACACATTTATCACCCACAATGAAGTAAGCACCACCGAAATACGTATCGTCGCTGGAACAGCAGTGATTCTGCTAGTAGTGTTGTTGGCGTACATGTGCTTAAGAATGCATGGCAAATTCACAAACGCAAAAATACAGGATAGAGTGCAACGAGAAATCCGACTCAATAATTTGAGCGCTAGTAAAGTGGTGTAGTGCAGGAATTACGCACGAACATAAAAACTTTCAATGTCAAAAACTAAACTCTGTGCAGTGCGTTAAGTTCAATGAAGACGAGTATTAGACAAAAGTGAAGTGCTGTAGCCAAAGACGAGCTAAATTATTATCAACAACAAGAAACAGGCGAAGGAAGAGCCAATTATGAGTTAAAAAGCAACGACGAAGATTGACCAGGGAAGAGCCAAATTATCATCAACACCCGTGGATTTTGGAGATCGGTGCACTATGACCCAGCGCTATAGACGACGTTGCTGATGATGTGCTGTACACTGCGAGTGGTAAATTAAGGTACTGTGAATCTTGAAATGTAAATAGTGGATCCAGCCTTGAATTGATTACTAGATTATATACCCAAACTAAAAATCATGTGCGATTTCAAAGTGTAATGGACATAATAGAAAGTAATTTAGCACAATTAAAAATTATTCAAACGAATTTTAGAAAAGCTCCTAATCGGAAATATCGCACAAGTACCCTACTAAATAAACTTGCGGAAGTTCAAACTCTTAGAAATAATATAAATAATGAATTAATTACCTTTGAAAACACTATTGCTATTGGAACATTTGATCAAATTAGAAAAATAGAAAGGTCGTTAACTGGGGAATTGCAGCTAACTATTGACCAAAAATTAGCTAACCTGGGTGATAAACCCGATATAACATTAAAAAGCTTAGGAAAACTTATTGTCATTAGTTATCGATTAACCAAATCTGAAAAAATGGCAACGCTTATAGAAACAGTTAAGACTGTAACCGCACTTTTGCCTACGTACGATGGCACACCTAGTAAACTGAGAAATTTTTTGGACGCACTTGAAGTCGTCAAACAGATTGCCACAAAAGCAGACCAATTACCGACGGTAATTAACATCGTTTTAACAAAATTGGAAGGGCGAGCAAGACATGCTTTCCCGGCAGCACCTGAAACTATTGACGCAATCATCACCAAACTAAAAGAGGTGTCGTCACCAATTCTTCCCGAGACTATCATTGCCAAAATGTCCTCTTGTAATCAGAGAAATAATATCGCTGCATACACTAAGGAAGTCGAAGAACTAACAATGCAACTTGAAGCGGCGTATATAGCGAAAGAAATTCCTACGGCCGTAGCTCAATCAATGGCTACGAAAGAAGGAATTAAATACTTAACTGCGGGACTGAAAGACGAAAAAACTGCCATCATTATTAAAGCGGGCCAGTATAAATCAATTACAGAAGCAATTAACAAAACTCTTGAAGAGTCTCCTCAGAGCTCAAATGTGGTAACAGTACAGTATGCAAGAAGCCACCCTAGACAATATCAGTCTAGATGGCAAGCATCTGGAAATCAACAGTCCAAACGTTAGTGTGATGCTTGCGTGTTGGGATGCGCAGAGGCACACCCAATCTGGAAGTGTTCGAAGTTCAGTGGAATGACAGTCGCGAATCGGCGGAAGCTTGTCGCTGATCAGCGCTTGTGCTGGAATTGCTTGGGCAGAGGCCATCCGGCCAACAAATGCTCTTCAAAATATGTGTGCCAGACGTGTAAGGAGAAGCATCATACATCGATTCATCCTGAGGAGGTGTCGGCAAGTGGGTTGTCGCAATCACCGGCACCGGCGCTTGCTTCTCAATCGTGACTAGGAATGACTTTCTTAGCCACAGCATTCATCAAGGTGGAATATAATCAGCAATTTACGTATGCTCGGGCATTGTTGGACTGCGGTTCACAGTGCAACTTCATCGCGAGTCGATTGGTCAAACTAATTGAATCACCTGTTGAACGGATTTACACACCGATCACAGGAATAGGGGGATCTTTACTCAATGCGTCGCAAATAACAACGATTAAAATAAGCTCTCGCACGAGCGATCACAATAGGAAAGTGCAACTACTGGTGTTGCCAAAACTCACGGCGGATATACCTGACACGGACGTCAATGTATCATCACTCAATATTCCGGAAAACATTCAACTGGCAGATCCCAAATTCAACATGCGGAAGAGAATCGAGATCATCTTGGGGATCGAATATTTTCACAATATTGTCAAGCAGGGTAGGCTGATCCTCAGCACAAATGAACCGGCTCTGGTCGAAACTGTGTTCGGCTGGGTCGTAATCGGAAGATGGCTTGGACAGTCATCATCCACAGCAACGTGTGTGACTGCGGCTATCAGTCATGCGCCATTAATGTCCGCGATAGAACAGTTTTGGCACTTGGAGAACATCAATCTGGGAAAACTTCTTACAGAAACAGAAGCAATCTGTGAGAAGCACTACGAAACCACCACACAACGGTGGCCGGATGGGAAATACGTCGTACGTATTCCTAGGAACAAGGATTCAACTGCTCACCTGAGATCCATTGCGGAACGGCGGTTCCTTGGATTGGAACTAGGACGAGATACTGCAACCATAGACGCATATCATCAATTCATGGACGAATATGTGCAACTGGGACACATGAAACAACTCACGGATCCAGTGAACGACGCGCTCGATCACTGTTACATTCCACACCACCCGGTGTTCAAGGAATCGAGCACTACTACCAAGGTCAGGGTAGTGTTCGACGCATCATGTAAAACTTCATCTGGGTTTTCGCTCAACGACACACTCA
>NC_085138.1:108485265-108535265 GCF_035046485.1 Aedes albopictus | reverse complement strand
TCTTACTTCAACAGATTTCAACGCCGGTTCATTGTCGGATACAATGAGTTTCGGTAGTCCATAGGTTGAAAAGAGCTTTGTGAGTCCAGAACGGATGTCAGGAATGGATCTCGATTTTATCGGTATGAGCATTCCGAACTTGGATAATTTGTCTACTGCAGACAAGAATATGTTCGGTTGACATATTAAAATATCTATATGGACTATATCGAGCGGTTTTTTGGGAATAGGTGTTTTTGCGAAGCTTATTTTGTATGGGTGGCGTTCGTATTTGGCAGTTTTACATACTTCGCACAATATTACGTGTGTTCTGATCTTTTTCTTCATCTTCGGGAAGAAGTATTTTTGGCTAATTACCATTCTATTTTCGTCCATGCCTCTGTGAGCCCTGGTATGAGTAGTGTCGACTATTTCGTTTTGTTCCTCTTCTGTTCTGAGATCGATCAAAAACTTTTGAGAGATAAAAACTTTGAAAGTCCGAACGCGAGAGAAATAATTTTTGTAAACTATTTGTATTGAATTAATGAGATTCTCCGGACAATAGATACAATTTACCCGTTTTGGATCCATGTATTCTTTGAATATTCTCAACAAGTTTGGGACTCCAAAATTAATTTTGGTAAACGTATGTCTTAGTATTTTGGGGAATACTTGTTCACCCGTCTTTTCACATTCGTTTGGGCCGATGTTTAGTATGATTTGGTTAGAGAATGTGTTAACTGGTTTTTCGGTACACGGAATGAACTCGCTGTCGTCTGTGTCAGCCGAATGTTGTGTTGCATCATCTGATGATGAGCTTTCCATTTCCTCATTGGCGTTTAATTCATGAGGAATTCTCGAAAGGCCGTCGGCAACGACATTTTGCTTTCCGGCACGGTACCGGATATCATAGGAGTAATCCAGTAACGCGATCATCCATCTGGCGATTTTACTTGATGGATATTTGAGATTCACCGCGCATGTCAGTGGTTTATGATCGGTGTATAGGATGAATTTATGCCCGAAGAGGTATGGCCGGAAATACTTTGTTGCCCAGTAGATGGCTAGTAATTCTTTTTCAATAGTGGAATAATTTTCCTCGCTTTTATTTAGCGTTCTAGACGCAAAGGCAACAGGTTTATCTCTTCCTATGGGCCCTTGCGACAGGACTGCTCCAATGGCATATTTGGAAGCATCCGTTGTCAAAATAAAAGGAATATCGAAATTCGGATGAATTAAAATTGCACTACTACTGAGTATGTCCTTACATTTCTCGAAGGCTTTGAGAAACTCAGGCGTATGCTTCACATTCTCATCTTTTCTGAGGCACTGTGTCAGTGGTTTCGTAATGCGGCTAAAATCCCGTATGAATTTTCTATAATAACCTAAGGTACCTAGGAAGGATTTTATATCCTTTTCTGTTCTAGGCGTCGGCCAAGTTTTTATAACTTCAATTTTTTCTGGGCTAGGTTTCACACCTTCTTCGTTTACGATGTGACCAAGAAATGAAACCTCTTTTTGCAGAAATTCACTCTTATCGAGCTGTATTTTTAAATTGGCTTTCTTAAGAGCTGCAAAAACTCGACTCAAGTTCACGCAATGTTCCTGTAGGCTGTAACTAAAGACGATGATAGTGCCCGCTAGGCCAATAAGAACAGCATTCATTGTTCTTTGGAACGTCGCCGGGGCGTTTTTCAACCCAAACGGCATTCTAAGATATTCGTAGTGACCATTCTCCGTCGAGAATGCTGTCTTTTGAATATCTTCTTCCCATCAGGATTTGATGGAATCCTGAGGCCAAATCTAGGGTGGTGAAATACCTGCTTCTGCCTAGTTTATCTAGGTTATCGGTTATATTAGGAATGGGGAATTTGTCGTCTACTGTCTTATTATTCAGTTTCCTGTAGTCGACTACAATTCTCCATTTCTGGGTGCCAGCTGCATCTATTTTTTTCGGAACAACCCAAATGGGTGAATTCCATGGGGAAGTAGATGGTTGAATAATGTTTTCTTTAAGCATTTTTTGAATTTGTTTGCAAACTTCTTCCCTGTGACAATAAGGGTATCGGTAGCTTTTTTGATAAACTGGAATCTCGTCTGTGGTTACAATTTTATGTTTGACTACATTGGTTGCGGTCAGTGGTTCGTCGTCCATGTGGAATACCTCTCGGTTATCTCTGATCACGGCAATTAGTTTTTCTTTTTCTTCCGAGTTTAAGTGATCTAGCCGGAGCTGATCGATAAGTTTTTTAAATCTTTCCGGTCGAGCTTCAGAAAAATTTACTTCATTCTCATTTGTAAAATATTCGAAATTGTTGAGAGTAATTTCGAGTGGGTAATCCAATGAAAGTGTCTGATCTTCTTCTGAGTTGTTCCTGAGGCTCACGACAGCTTTATGATGTGTTGCTTGATATAAACCTGCGCATATGAAAAGATTGGTATTAATTTCAAGATCTTCTCCTAGCAAGATTTCACTAGATTGCTCGGAAACTGGTATTTCTATGTTGTGAATTGATTCTTTTGAAATTTCTTTTGTGAATGGTTCAGGATACTTTTTGTGCATTTGCAGCGTAGTTCCAAGTATTGTAATCGAATTGTCAATTGTGTCTATTTTTGCTTCGAGTTCTTGTAACGTTTCGTAACCGATCAATCCATGGAAGTATTTGTGGAAATCGAAAACATGAAACTCGAACGAGTTGTTGGTTAGATCTGGGAACGGATTAAATTTTACATATCTGTCAATGATGTGTTTACCAGAAATGTTTGATACAGCAGTCGGGTTGGCAAGTTTTAATGAATGTTTTACTAATCGTGGGCATAAGTAATTTTTATTCGCCCCTGTGTCTATTAGTAATTTTAATTCAAAATTTTGCCTTGTCGGGATTTTAATAAATGGAATAAAATTTTTATTTATCTGTGAATGTTCAGATCTGTTGCCAGCTGAAAATTTAGATAATCCATTGGTTCTTGATCGTTTACTGGCTCTTCCCGGTTTCCATTTTCAGAAGTTTCTGATTGATAACTGTAACTTGGGTCTGATTGTTGTTCTTTAAAGTAAGGCGCTTCCTGGTAGTTTTCAGGATATTGATAAGAGTTTGTTGAAAGATCTTCGTAGTATGAATTTGGGTCATAGAAGTGGTTGTATTCTTGTTCAATATTTCTTAATTCAGTGATCTGAGCTGTTCGCGGCGGTATGGCTGGGGAAAATTGGCTTCGGCTATTTTGAGAAAAAGGCTTTCTCTGGAAGCTATTATTTGGGGAAAATTGTGGCCTATTGACATACACTCCCGTTCAAAAGTTTGGGGTCACCCCCTCAAAAACATGTCATTTTTTTAGGCCCATATCTCCGCCAATTTGCATCCGATTTCAAAACCCTAGGTTTCATTCAAAAGATAATAAGTCAAAGAAACTTTGAACATGATTTAAAAGAAACTTTTTCAAAAAAAATTGTATGTAAACTTAACCCAAAGTTGCCAAATTTTCTAAAAAATGAATATAAACTTACGGCAGTGTCGCTGGAAGTTGGGTCGACCAAATTTTAAGATGAGAGCGGTAATATGACCCTTTTTCTATTAGCTTTCAACTGCTTTTTACAGAACTTAGCTAAAAAATGTAGAAAAAAAGTTATTAAGTAAATTAATCCTTGATGTCATCGACCACAAGTTTGGGGTCACCCCTCAAAATGATGTATCGGCCAAAAGTTTGGGGTCACTATCGTAAAACATGGAAAAGTGATTTGTTGATATCTTTGTCATCTTTCATTAAATTTTAATTCTTCTTGGCTTATTTGAAACAAAATGAATGATACTTACTGCATAGACATTGAACCACACATATTTGTTGAAATTTACATACTAAAACTTGACGTAAAGTTGCCTCATTTTTTGAAGCGTGGTAAAATGTGCTAACTTTACATAACATTTTTATATACAAATATCGTTAAATACGTTAAGTTAAAGACATCAAACGTAAATTTGGTTAATTATCTTTGAAATGAGCCAAAAATAATTAAAATTGAACTATAGATGACGAAGATATCACCAAATCACTTTTCCATGTTTTACGAAAGTGACCCCAAACTTTTGGCCGATACATCATATTGAGGAGTGACCCCAAACTTTTGGCCGATGACATCAAGGATTAATTTACTTAATAACTTTTTTTTCTAGATTTTTTAACTAAGTTCTGTAAAAAGCAGTTGAAAGCTAATAGAAAATGGGTCATATTACCGCTCTCATCTTAAAATTTGGTCGACCCAACTTCCAGCGACACTGCCGTAAGTTTATATTCATTTTTGAGAAAATTTGGCAACTTTGGGTTAAGTTTACACACAAATTTTTTTGAAAAAGTTTCTTTTAAATCATGTTCAAAGTTTCTTTGACTTATTATCTTTTGAATGAAACCTGGGGTTTTGAAATCGGACGCAAATTGGCGGAAATATGGGCCTAAAAAATGACATGTTTTTGAGGGGGTGACCCCAAACTTTTGAACGGGAGTGTAGTTCACATATTTTGAACGAATGGATTTATCTGCTGTGTCCGGAGCGGGCAATGCCTTTGGTGGAAATGTAGGCCGAGGAGCTACATTGTTAGAAGACGCAGCTTGAGGTACAAATCTTGGTGGTTGTTGATAGTTAGGCATTTGGTTATAGGGATGTGCCATTTGGAAAAATGGTCGGCGAGGAGGTAGTTGGAAGTCAATCGGCTTTAAATTACGTGCGGGTGTGTTTGGTTTTCCCAAACCAGACCTGCTCTGAAAGTTTCATTCTGAAACAGCGGCATCAAAAGCCTGTTTAATGCTGCTGGGTCGCCGGGCCCGAACGTTTCCCCCAATTGGTTCTTTGAGACCAGCCAGGAAGACTTGCAGCGCATTTTCTTTATGAGTGGAATTTCTGTCTTTTCTAACATTTTCTTCCACTGTCGAAATATTTGTGTTATTAATAAGAAGTGATAGTGAATATTGCACTTCTTCGAAGAATTTTTCAATCGTGCCTGTTTGTTGCAACTGGAACAGCTCACGAGTAAGCGTGGTTGCATCACGTTTATCATTGTAATGAGCGATTAAATTTTGTTTGATTTCCTCCCAATCGAGAGAGGTGCCGTACGTTTCTAAAACCTGATCGGCATCGTTAATTATTTTCGCTCTAATTGCTTGGAGCCAAATTTTCTCGAAGGGGCTATTTTTCAAAGGCTCCAAGAACGGTATCAAATTTTCTACAGATCTGATAAAATTGTGGAGTTTGACGGGGTTACCGTCGAAGGGTTGAAGTGCATTTACTGCTTGCGGGGTTTGTAAAGATTTCATAATTTTTTCTGCTCTTTCGAACATTCTATTTGTTTCTTCGATTTCTTGGGATTGATTGGGTTCAGATCGTGAAGGAAAAACTGGAGGAAACGGTTGTGGTGGAGGTGGAGGAATTTGGTTTCCATTTCCGTTCGAATTATTCATGGTTAAGTTGTTGCTTGATCCTTGATTCTTTGTTCCTTAGATTGTACGGGCAGAAACGATTCATAAGAAAAAAATACAAGTCCTAAGATTGAAGAAAGATTTGAGAAAATGTTATCCAATTGTGCTAAATAAGAGGGTTTTTTTTTTAAATGTGAATGAAATCTTATAAATGTATTTTTTTGTTGTTGTAATAATCTTTATGACAATTGTTCTAGTCCATTGCTGGCTACGTAGATTTTGGAAATTTTTAAACAGGTACTTTCCGCTTGACTGCGCTTGCTGCAGATATGCACTCTGCTGTGCTGTCAATGTACACACCTTTAACCCGGTGGATTGGTTTTTAAACACCGCAAAAGTGGGTGGAAGGTTTTTATGAATTATGCAGATTTCCGCTGTATTAATTGCTGTAATCACAGATATGCACTCTGGAAAGCAATTAGTTTACACACCTTTAACAGTAGTCAGCAGGACAATTTATACACTATTTTAAAACATTAGATAAATGTTTGAAATATTTTGTTTTGTGTGTGAGAAAATTGGTTTGATGGTTTGGTTACTTACAGAATTAATACCGATAGCGTTTCCATTAGGTCGGCTTCTTCTAACGTCCTTCAATATGCGAGCGGTGATTTATAGGCTATCAGCTATCAGCTTTGTTTAGTTTTACACACTTTGTTCGTTATCTAACGCTTTTGAGCAAGTCGTTTCCGTTAGACTGTGCCACTTAACAAACTGGGGATCGCGGATAGGTTTTTAAAAAGAAAGAAGGCCGAACTGAATCAATTAACTACTAAAACAAGACTGATTTTTATTCTCAATATCAAACCTGAGCTAAGTTCCCTAGCAAGGCGCACGTTGACACGTTCTGCTGATCATGCGGTTCGTCGTCGCAGGTGCTGTTGTGCATCCAATCGATCGGTGGACTTCAACCTGGTTAAGGTGCTGAGCTATCAGAATACGTATCGTATGATGGTTCGATGGTGGTGTTGATGGTGCAATAATTGGTCGGGCCGAGAATGATGATGTGCTGCTAGAAATGTACGATCGTTGCCATGCGTTGTCGTCAGGTATGGCTGGAGATCCTCGTATGCTGAGTTGGCGATACTGGTGAACTTAGAATATGAATCGTGGCTGGGGTTTGGGTGTTAAGTGGTTCTCGTTATGTGTTGTTGGGTAACCTCTTGTTAACTTATATATTTTCCATTTTGGATCCAGTTTCATTTTTCAATAGAACTAGATCCCCCTTATTGTAACTTACGTCGGAAGTATTTTTATTGAATTTTTCAATTCTTTTTGTCTTCTCCTGGATTAGCTTTTTCTCTAATCTCCTTCTGTGAAGTTTGTAACTTAAACTTCAGGAGTTTCGAGTAGCTCTCGTAGTCATAAATAGGTTCTATGTCTTTTATGTCAGATAAATTTGACGGCAGGTTTCACAGTTTCCCAAACACAAGCTCAAAAGGAGTTTTGCCTGCGATGGTGTGGAGAATTTCCGCTATAAATTCGCAGGAAATTTCCAAGGCTTTTATGCGAATTCTTCAGTCCACCGATGGTTTCATGATGGTATGCTGTCGAATTCAATTTATTTATTTTCAGCAATTCACAAATCTCTGAAAATAATCTTGACATAAATTCTTTTCCTTTATCTGTCACTATTTTTGATGGGATTCCATAGTTCAAAATAATTGTTTCTACAAATGCCTTAGCTATAGTTTCGGATGATTTATCCTTTATAGCCGTAGCAGTGATGAATTTACTCAAATCACATTGAGTGGTCAGGATATATTGGTTTCCTCCTCCCCTTGGGGCTGTTGTTGCTTGTTTTTTCTTGGTTGGTCTTGGGGTCTCTGTTCAGCTACATTAGCGGCTTGTGGGTCGTAGTGTCCCGCTGCTGATTGTAGTTATTTTGTTGGAATTGATTTCCACCCCGGTTGGACCTTTGTCCGTTTGGGTTCTGGTGGAAACCTCTTCCCCTGCTTTCGTATTGTGGCTGGTGGTAACCTCTCCCAAGGTTACCCCTACCACGGTTGTAGTTGTCGCAGTTATTGCTGAATCCTCTATTCGATTGGAAGCCTCTACCACGCCCTCTGTGGTGGTGCTTTGGTCTTCCTGATGTGCACCATAGTGCCATCATGTTGTCCTGCGATCCCGAGGTGCCGGGAGTGACTTGGCATTCCAACGCATCTGAGATCGCTTTGTTTAGGGTCGCTGGGTTGCGAGCCTTGATGAAGAATTTTGTCGCTGGGTCTTTCAACCCATTTGTGAATGCCTGAACGGCAATTGGTTCTACGATGTTTGCTGCCGCGGCTTCGCTCGCAAACGTGTTGATACGTGTGCGGCTGCCAGCTTCGCAGTAAGTTTTTCGATTTCAGCTCCGTAATCTGAGATGGACTTATTGCCTTGTTTCTGTGTGTTTATTTCGTTCTCCATCGCTCGTGCAGTGACCCTTATGGCAAACTTTTGCCGTAGAACCTGTAGAGCCAGCGCGATGGTTGCTGCGTTGTCAATAGCACCATGCGCTGCTCCGACTAATATTGTTTTTAAAAATTTCAAGCGGCGGTCGCCCGTGATTGAATTATCCCAAGCAACACACATGTTATAATATAGTTACAACAGCGCAAGTTTTGGTTGTATAGAAGTTTATTTGACGTAATTCTAACAATGTGTTGAAATGACGTAAAATAAACTTCTATACAACCAAAATTTGCGCTGTCGTAACTTTTATATAACATGTGTGTTGCTTGGGATATGTTTCACGAGAACGTACTGGCTCGGATCACCATGAAATGGGTTAATGCTTCCTGGTAGATTATGATGGTCATCACTCAATATGAACGAGGCAACTCGGTTGAAGTTCTACCTAAGAATGATTTATTCATATCTTACTTGTAACTCTTGACCCGAAAATAAAAAAAAAAAACTCAAAATTAGGGGGGGGGGGGGGGGGGGGCGGCGGTTGTAACGACCCGCTTATTGCGGCCGTTACTGTAGCTCAGCCCATCCGTCTGTCTCAGCAAGGCCGCTCGGTGTTTCTCAACAACCGACGTTACCTTAACCTTGCTTAACTTTCGTGGTAGATTCCATGGTTGCCTAAAATAGAGAGATACGTTATTATGAAATTCTTTTGATATTCGTTTTGTGTAATCTACGGTTCATGTCGTCTGTAAATGTCTCAATGTTATCATCTTTAACATGTACCTTAGAATACTTTTCGATTGTTTTGTTTTTTATACCTTGGAATTTATGAAAAACCTTTTCGTTTCTTTATAAATTTGATTCGTTTTCCCGATGTTTATTTCTTTGGTCCAAATTTGCTTTTTGTGTTTTTCTCAACTCAATAACGAAGAAGTTCAGTCTGTTCTTTTTTTTTCAATTATCTCGTCAATATAGAGATGTCCCCCATCGTGATCTTTGCAGCTTACATCTAAATTACCTCTGCCTCTACGGTCATTAGCAAAGTGCAGAGCGACTCCTTGCCTCTTCAGAAATTCTTTGAACCGAGCATTTCTTAATCCTGTTGCCTGATCGCAAGTAATCATTTTTGGCAATCAAAAGATTTTGGAATATTAAATAAGTATCTCTGTCAGAACTTAAGTTTGGAATCTGATAGAGTTGTGCGAATTTGGAGAATGAATCTACGACGTTGGGAAATTTCCTAGCCGCTCTTTGGCTGCCGCGGAGTAACTTTCTTCTGCCTTGGGCAGCGTGCTTGAAAGATATGCTATCGGTCTCTCCTGTCCAACTTCTAATTGCGACAGTACTGCACCAATGGCAATGTTGGAGGCATCTTTCGCGTCGAAGGAATAAACGGTGCATCAGAGTCCGGATAGGCGAGCAACAAATCTGTGGACATGAGTTGTTTGAGCTTTTTGAAAGAATATTCGAAGTCTTTGGTCTCATAATTTATGACTTTGCCTTCACCTCTCAACTGGCTCGTGAGTAATTTGGCAAAGCTATCGAATTGCGGTATGAAGCGTCGATAATAGCTATCCGTTCCAAGAAATGACTTCAGTTGTTCTGTGGTTTTTCGTAGTGGCCAATTTAGAATAGCCTTTATCTAACAGGGGTTCCCGGGTAGAGGAAAAGAGCTCGATAATAGCAAATTATGATATTGAGATCAAAATGTGATATTGGTTTGATTGATATAAGAGATAAAAGATCTCAAAATAATATCTAAAATTTACTCCTGGAACATCATCATCAGATCATATTTAGATCTTGTAAGATCTAACCAATAGCAGCAAGCTATTCGTTTGATCTTGAAATATCACATTTTGATATTGTTCAGATGTTCCAGGAACATTTTTCAGATATTATTTTCAGATCTTTTATCTCTTATGTCAATCAAACCAATATCACTTTATGATCGTCAGTACTTAACCTCTACCCGGGTTTGGTTTCACCCCTTCTCCGGTAACAACGTGACCGCGGAACTCGACCTACTCCGATTTGTCTCATTGCACCTTGACATTTGCATCGCGTAATGTCTCTAGAACTTTCGCGATGTCCTTGACGTGCTCCTTCAGAGAGAATGAGAATATTATGATGTCGTCCATGTAGTTCGGACTTTCGCGGTTTAGGGGAATTGTCATCGAAAGAACTGATCCCCAACACGTTTAACCTAGAACTGATTACTTTATTCAATTTTACTTACATAGTTTGAATGTTTGCTGGTGCCGTGTGCACCGTTTCTGCCTAGTCCTTCTTGATGCCTGGTGCACCAGAACCGCTGACTAGGCAGGCGTCGGGTGACATCGCTCAACGTCTCGGCTGCTAAGCGGTGCTTTGGTTTAGGCGGACTCGCCTCGTTGCGTCCTCCAGCTCCTGGATTCGTGTTGCGTTCCGCCGGCATCTCCAGATTATGATGACGATGATGATCGCCAGCAACAACAGGCCGTCTATGGTGTAGCCTGCTGCCTCGTGAGTGGAGATTTCGTTCTCCACGGTGATATCGGAGCTCGCCTCAAATGGTCACATTGTAGTTGGTTGCCGTTGCTGTGAGAATGGTACCGCAATGTTGCGGCAAGGGTTGAAGTAACCTCTGGATCGAGTTCAAATTGTTGAGTGCGCATTTCCTGCTAACAATGCACTCGAATTGTTGCTGGGTGGTGCCCGTCCGCTGACGATTCTCGGAGGGCACATTTTCTGCTGCGTTTGGGACTTCTTAGCAGGAATTCTGTCGCCATATGCATCTATGTTGTTTTCCTCGATCGACAGTGCAACAAAGTTGCAATCGACCGCATTTTCGTGGGGTAGCCACCGTTTTGACTTATAGGGCAGCTACCCACTCTGACTTTGAGTACTGCCAGTCCATATAGACACAACGTCGTATTCTCAGGTGTTTCCGAAAGACACAGTCCATAAGCCTCTGGAACGTTTCAGGGGCATTCATTAGGCTACATGGCATTCGAACGAATTCGAATTTGTCGTGGTCTTGGACAGTTTGGAATGTCTTTGGGGTCTATTGCGATCTGGTGAAATCCATTGGGCAGATCTAATACTGTGAAATATTAAGCCTTGTCGATCTTGTTTTTTTATAATTTTTTATTTATTTTTTTTTTATTAATGACACTTCACACTATAAAGAGCATTCGTGTCATCTAGGCTGGTCTAGTATTAACCAATCTCTGGGGTAGGGTATCGATCTGCAAGAGTTTTTTTCATTTAACTTCCTGTAGTCTACTACTACCCCGTATGAAGAATTAGCATTAAGTTAAAATTCACAAATACAAAGAAACTAATAATAATATACTACTACCCGGTATTTCTTTTTCCCGTAGTTGTCCATCTTTTTGGGTACAAGGAAACGATGGCTCTCTTATTATACCCGAATCAAGCATCTTTTGTACTTGATCAGATACTTCATCCTTTATATGATAAGGGTATTTCTTAGTTTTTTGGTGCACTTGTTTATTATTGCTAGTTTCAATCCGATGCCTCACCTCATGCGTGAATGTCAGTTTTTGGCCTCCCGTTTTTCTTCCTCGTTCACGTGACTTGCACTGAAGTTTATTTTGCAACAAATTTCATTCTGATTCAGAAGATATTTTTCATTTTCAAATGGTTTTATATTGGCCTTCAAGCCTGGTTTTATAGTGGATAAATGGACAGAAGCTTGGTGTCCCTTGGCAAAATATAAGCCAGGTTTTAGCGAAATGTTGGTGGTGAGGTTTATTTCATCCTCAATTAGGAATGTGCCATCAGCCGTAATGCAAATGGTTACCATTTGATCAGTTTAATCGTGGAAGTTCATTGAAGAAGGATAGTATGGCGCGAGTTGATACCTACCTTTTATCGCTTACTACGAGCTAGTAATTTTTGGAGTCAATCATGGCTTTCACCGATGCTATGTTTTCATAACCGATTAAGTCGTCGAAAAAATGATGGAATTTAAAGACATGATAAGGGAGCTTTGTGCTGAACGCCTCCGAAAAGAGGTTAGCATGAACTACTTTGTCGGGATTAATAGGCCATATGAATAAAGCTGAGTAAATACCCTTTACTCAGATCTCTGTGAAGTTTCAGCTATAGCTCTTTACCACAGCGGGTTAAGAACAACAGAATATCCTGAAGATTCAGTTTTCTGAAGTCAGTTTCACTTAATAAGTGTTTTCCGAGTACTCGGAAACGCAGTTGCGCAAAAACTGGACAGTTACATATTGAATGATACGAAGTTCCATAATCGAATTCACAGCTATCACATGCAAATGAATCAGCTTGCTGAATATTCGCGATGTGATAGCTGCGTCGGCAGTAGCCAGTCAATGCTTTGACCAGCATGCTGCAATTCTGCTTTGACAGATTTGTTAGATACTTTGCCACCCCTAGAGATGGCTCAGTACAATACAATTTTGTTTGACGTCATGACTCCAAGCTATTCCAGTATTGTTTGTGCTGAGTGGCAGCCCAGGTGTCAATCTGAAGCTTTACCCAACACTTGGATACCGGAATAGCTGGCTCAGGGCCAATGAAGTCATGTGATGCTCCAGTGCGAGCTAACTCATCAGCCAATTCATTTCCAGCGATGGAAGAATGGCCAGGTACCCATACAAGGTGAACAGCGTTTGCTGAATTCAGCTCCTCAATTTGAGTTCGACAAGCGATAACTATCTTCGACCTGGAGTTGGCCGAAGCAAGTGCTTTAATAGCAGCCTGGCTATCTGAGCAGAAGTATATTATTTTGCCCATTACGTGCTGCTGAAGTGCTGATTGCACTTGATGGAATTTCATGGAAAATGTCCTATATAATGTGTTGCATAAGATAATAAGGTGGAGGCGATATGCGTACATTTAGCATGCGGCTAAATGGAGGCATGCACACATTTAACCTCCACATTATCATCTTATGCAACATCTTATACGATTACTAGTTGTCTGGGTACAAGCAATTGAAAGATCACTTAGAGCAAGGGCAATTTTGTCCCAATTCATCAAAAGTGGAAACAACGAGGTGTGTGTTGACGTGCGGTTCACGGGAGTTACTTCTAGTAAACCAAGTACCCATGGGTGGTAAGTGCAAGCAATGGCTTCTTGTTTGAGATGAATGTGTAGTGGGGAAACGTCAAAGAGAACTTCGAGCGTGAGAGTTGATGAGAACGCTCCCGACATCGCCATTAAGCGCATCCTTTGGAGATGGCCTAACTTTGATTGGATCTTTCTCATTTCGCCCTTTCGCCACCACACAAGACATCCATATGCCAATATTGGCCGAACAACAGTTCTGTAGACCCATTTGATATACTTGGGGTTTAGACCCCAAGTTGTACCAAAGGTTCGCTGGCAATGCCCGAAGGCCATACAAGCTTTCTTGATTCTGAAATCAATGCTGGCTGGCGATTGCGCTTGTACGGTGCGGTCGGTCCATCTTGCGTTGTGGTCTACCGTTGCATTTGGTATTGTCTGTATGACCATGGTCTCCCCTCCGTGGATTGTCATGGATGAGATGGTCATTGTTTCCATCCTGAAAGTCTCGATTTTACTGAGCATTTCGGACAGTTGTAGCAAATAGATTAGGTTGAACCTAGATCCAGCTACTAATTCTGGGAACAACTGTGCTGTTATTCCTAGTCCCGCGAGTTTTTGACGGATTTCCGGTCTACGTGGGCCGATGATTTGTACCGTTCCAGTTAAATTAGCCGTGAATACAGAGCCTGGCAGCCTTGCTACACGTATGTTAACGTTCGGTTCATCATCTTGGCTTGTCATAGCCATGACTACGTCCGCGGCCACAATATTTATTTCATTTCGTCAACCGACGTAGACTAGTACATTATACATATACATATTTTTTTTGTTATTTCTTAGTAATATAATTATGAAATACATTGAAAAATATATTAAAAAAAAAATTAAATTTAGTAGTGTTTTGTTTTTTAAGTGTTCCTATTTCTAATGGTACAAAAATATGTTTTCAAGTTTTGCCTAGACATGGTAAAGTCAATGTGAGGTGTCCAGGAAAGCTTGGAATCAAGAATGACTCCAACGTACTTTACCTGTTCATTCACATCGATTTCAGAATCAAAGAGACGCAAAGTTCGAACGTCATTACGGTTTCGCCTTTCCGTAAAAAGAACAATAGATGTTTTACTCGAATTAACCGAAAGGCCATATTGACAACACCAACCCTCAACTATCTGAAGAGCGTTTTGCATCAGGTCGAAAAGGGTGCTGATGCACATACCGACTAACAATGTTAGGTAGTCGTCGGCAAAACCATAAGTAGGAAAACCGCTATTATTGAGTTGCCTTAATAGCGCATCTGCTACAAGATTCCACAAAAGTGGTAATAAGACTCCCCCTTGGGGACATCCACAAACACTCAATTTTCTAATCGCCACTTGACTCAATGTCGAGAAGAGATATCGGTGTTTGAGCATTTGATGTATCCCATTGGAAATCATTGGAGATATACCATGACTCCGTGCGGCCTCCAATATGGCATCAAAAGGCACATTGTCAAAGGCACACTCGATATCTAAGAAAACACCCAAACAAGATTATTTTTGAGCGAATGCTTTCTCGATATCGTAAACAACCTTTTGTAAAAGAGTCACAGTGGACTTACCAGGTTGGTAGGCATGTTGGTTCACATGAAGAGGCACGTTGGCCAGATGAACATCATGGATGTGATGATCCACAATGCGTTCTAAATATTTCAGAAGAAAAGAAGTCAAACTGATAGGTCTGAAACTCTTTGCTTTTTCATACGACGTAGAAATATTCCGCCTAGATTTGGGAATATGCCCTGAAACAATACTGCAAACAAGTTTTTTTTTCAAAACATGTTTGAAATAATCAAATCCCTTCTGAAGCAAAATAGGATGAATCCCATCCGCCCCAGGAGAGCAAAGCTATGAAGTGCAAACTCAATCGAGCCGAGGCCAGGGAATCATAACTATAAGAAAAGACATCAGGTTCATCCGATCATGTAATATCCTCACATCCAGGGAAGTGTGTGCTGAATAAGCATTCCAGAACTTCCTCATCAGAGCAAGTCAGATCACCATTCGGCAAACGAAGTACGTTCACTCGGAAATCCTTAGATTTCGCAAGGATTTTGTTTAACCGACTGACTTCACTCAAACTGGAAACATTTGTACAAAGGGTTTTCCAGCCGGATCGTTTAGCAGACCGAAGAGCTTTCTGCTAGGCCTTGCGAGCCGACCTGAAAGCCTCCGAACCAGCCGAACGTCGTCTGTTTCAACTCTTTCTACATATTTTCCTGAGTTTCGCCAGATCAGAGTTCCACCAAGGGGTTCCTCTCGTGATCTTCACAGACCGTAGAGGGCATGCTTCTCAAAAGCTTTCATGATGAAGATCGTTGTAGTATCAACGGCATCATTTGAATCACTTGGAGTGTCAATGGATGGTGAGCATCCATGAAATTTGGCCACAACCAAATCAGTAAAAAGATCCCAGTTTGTTCACCGGGGATTCCTGAAACGCAATGTTTGCGAAGTAACATTTAAATGTTCAAAAAAGATGTAGCGATGGCCAGATAAAGATTCTTCATCTGACACATGCCAATTGGTCAGCTCGTGACTGATTCTACTAGAGCAAAGCGTTATGTCTAACACTTCCTCTCTATGAAGGTCTCAACCTTATGTATATTTAACCGGTTGCTTATGTTAAGTAATGTAAGATTTGTACTACTTAAGTATTTCATCAAACTGAAGTCTCTCAATGCCTGAGCTGCTCCAGATGATATGGTGAGCATTAGCATCACTGCCAACAATTAGCGAAAGGCCTTTTGAAGTACAGTGTGCAATGATTTGTTTGAAAGCATCCGTAGGGGATGATTCATCATGCGGTAAATAAACCGAACATTAGACGTATTTCCTGTTGAGGTTTCCAACAGATACATCAATTTTGATAGCACAAACATCTTTGATGGTTAGTTCAGAGATGAGTGTAGCAACTATTGCGTTGTTGACAAGCACACAGGCTCGAGGCATGACACGCGAGTTTGCCATTTCATGTTTACTGAAAGTAGCAAACACCGGGTTCACAAGGTTTCCTAGGTAGAAATTCCCCTTACGAAAGTAAGGTTCTTGAACCAAGGCCACGTGGGCTGTACCATTTTGCATAAGCCTGCAAAGATTGATTGTTGCTGTTCTTTTATGTTGAAGATTGATCTGAGCTATCCTCACCGTAGCCACTACCCAAACTAGGTAAGATGTGTGACGACATTACAGATACACAGATGACGGTACTGCTCGATGCTCCGTTTCAGTTTCAGTTCAGTTCAGTTCAGTTTTAGTTTGAATTATGTGCAGATTACCCAGCCAGCAATTTGGTTGCTATATCGAAATTGCAACTGAAATAGTCACACATATATAGCACCGAAGAAATCGTATTCAATAATGCACGAAACAGGCATATACAGGGGATGGCCAAAATGTTTGGGATAGGCAACTTTTTTTCTCCCACAAAAAAATTCAACCAGCTATAACTTTTCATAGAGTGCATCAAAGAATCTCAAATTTTGACTGTTTGTCAACCTATTATATGTGCATCATTGGTACAAATTTGGGCTCGATTGATCAATTTTTCGCGAAGTTAGCACCGTTCGGGTAAAACACTATTTTTTGGACAACTAATTTTTGAACTGTCATATCTCGCAAACCAGCGAACCGAATTGAATGAATTTTTTAACGTTTATCAACAATATATTGATACTTAATACGACGTTATAAAATGTAATATTTTCTCACAGCGAATTAAGTTATAACGGATTGAAATTTTTACCCATATAGAGGAAAATAAGTCAAATTTACAATACCACAAAAAAATATTAAATGTGTTCTTCCTTCAATCTAAATAGGCTCTAATATATCTGATTAGAGATAATTTGAGAACAGAAATGGAAAATCTTTGGATATCAACACTAAAATTTATTGACATTGATGTAAAAAAACGACATTTTTTCGAAAAAACTCCATAAAGTGTCAATCCATGATAACTTTTTTCAACGTTTAAAAAGAACCTATGTTTTAATAGTTTGTGGAGCATTTACATATTGTTAGTGTACGTTCAAAATTTCATTCAATTCGGTTCACTGGTTTTCGAGATATGACAGTTCAAAAATGAGTTGTCTAAAAAATAGTGTTTTACCCGAACGGTTCTAACTTTGCGAAATATTAATTAATCGAGCCCAAATTTGTACCAATGATGCACATATAGTAGGTTGACAAACAGCCAAAATTTGAGATTTTTTGATACGCTCTATGAAAAGTTATAGCATGTTGAACTTTTTTGTGAGAGAAAAAAAAGTTGCCTATCCCAAACATTTTGGCCATCCCCTGTACATACTAAAGTGGAGGCTTGATTACTGCGATTCCATCCAACATAATTTACGATTTCTCGAAAAAAATCTACGATTTCGCCGATTTTATCCGTCTAAATATACGATGCATATGCATGATCTTATTACGATTGAGAGTACCAATATACGACTCAAGATTTTCAAATTGAAAAACCAATTGGTGTTCAGTGGGAATCGAGCTTAGGTCCTTAGATTGAGAAATGCGCGGCATCTCTATTGGCTATACTGCCAAGTTGAAAATAGAGAGTTCAAAGTGAATGGCATGAAATGAATAAAAATTAGCATGGTACGGTGCGAGAGTTGTGGTGGGAGCGTTGTTGTTGTGCATTAAGTGGCACCAAAAGTGGTGCCGTGTAAGAGGCTCGGAAAACACATCGTTGTTGGAATCTATACATCACTTATTGTAAGTCATCTGCTAGTATGAAAACCTATATATATGGTTGAAATTATTGCTATCATGGTTGGAATGTGTCACAACAACAACAAAAAATACAAATTTGTGATGAATACCATTTTTTCTTTTTCTCCATCATACAAATATGTAAACAAAACCATTTACGATTTCCGAGATTAAGATTCTACTATTAAAAGTGCAGTAACAATCATATGCGACTGTAAAAATGAATATACGATTTCTACGATTTCATTCACTTCGTATACGACGCAAGTGTGACGTAAACGATCAATATACAACATTGTTATAGTTGTATACGATTTCACCGATTTTCATCATACCTTTAGGTAGCAAGCTCGATTTAGCAGATACATGTGACGAATTTCGCGCCAACTCGACCAGTGGTTGGCAACACCCTCTCAGAATCGAATGGAACTTGGTGGGCATAAAGACTAGGTTTTTATAAGCAACTTTGCATACTTAAATTTTCGAAAATTTTCAAGAGTAACATTTGAAGAGGGCCTAATTTTTTTTCGAAGAATTTTTTAAAATCGATGTAACTCAAAAATGACAAGACCTATAGAAAAGTGTTGTATGGGGGACTTTTAGAGAATTGTCCAAGCTTTCATGAAAAAATATTTTAAAAATTCTTAATACATTTTTACATGCTAAAAAATATATTTTTAAAATTAAAAGTCAATTTACAGAAAATGCCCACTTTTTTATGTTTTGAATTTTTTTTCCAAGAAAGTCAATATTGTTGCCTAACTTTCCTCCATACATCACAAGATGGGCACTTTTAAGGAAAAAAAGTTTTTCTAACAAAAACTTTTCCATGTTATTTTTTTTAGCGTGTTGTGCATTAACTCGTACAGGATGTATCAAGAATCCTTATACCCATTTAATAACACTCAATGGGCATTACAACTTTGTTTGATTGGGTGCCTTATTTTTCTTGGCGTTACATCCCAACTGGAATAGAACCTGTTTCTCAGCATGTTTTGATATCTGAATGCTTAAAACAGCATTCTGTTTGCTGAAATTGTATTATTGTGTGCATAGAACCAGTGAACTAACATCATTATTAGAAGCGAATGATAAAGAATCGGTTTTATTTCAACAATGGCTGACCACTGATCGATGCAATTTGGAAACTATTACTAAGACTATAGACGAGTTTGTTCCGTATTTTGTAGAAAAAGTTGATAAGCTTATAACTCATGATTTCATTTATAAAGAACAATCCTCATTTTTGCGGGATAAAAAAGAATCTCTTAAACAGGGTGAAGTATTAACAATTTGTGACTTTTCAGAAAATTATTCATTTATCATTCAAAATTCAGCTCAAGGTTACCATTGGAATAATTCTCAAGCTACCATTCACCCCTTTGAAGTGTACTACAGAAAAGAAAATAAGTTGGAAAACTTGAGCTTTATAATAATATCTGAAGTACTTACACACGATACAACAGCAGTTCAGTTATTTATATCAAAACTGCTGGATTTCATTAAACAATCGATTGATTTCTCAAAAATTACTTTCATGTCAGATGGAGCAGCAGCTCATTATAAGAACAAAAAAAAAATTTTGCCAGTTTGTGCAGTTTTCGGTCCAATTATGGATTGGAAGCAGAATGGCACTTCTTCGCAACTTCACATGGCAAAGGTCCACGTGACGCTGTTGGAGGTACTCTCAAGCGAATGGCAAAACGAGCAAGTCTTGCTCGAGATTATGGAAACACAATCACAACTCCTCGAGAACTGTATGACTGGGCAGTTAAACAGTCAGATATACATATAACAAAATTGAATTTCTGCTTTATTTCAAATGAACAATATGCAAAAATGACGGATGAACTTGAAGAACTATACACATACAGTCACGTTAAAACAATACCTGGTACACAAAAATTTCATTCATTTGTGCCAATTTCTGACAATCAAATTGAAGCGAAGAAGTTTTCGAATTCAAAAGATAATCCAAAAAAGTTTACTTTGTTTCAGATAGACTAAAGATCTAATGTTCAAAAAACGTTACAATAGAATGTATAAAAGAATGATGTATATATTGTAGAAAAGAAAATAATTGCATACACATATACATATTAGCGTGGCTCAAAATACCACATGTCAAAAAGTTCGATGGGCCCCCTTTTTATTTCGTTCTATATGACGCCACGATGATGTGGTAAAATTTTCAGCCAAATCCGTTAACATTAGGGCGGTGCTAAACTCGTTTGAAGTTTGTATGGAAGTTTATATGGGAAAACATCGTTTTTAGCATTTTTCTCATGAGAGGCACTATTTTTACTTAAATCACATAGCCGATTATATAGAACTATAGTCTTACATGTGCCAAAAAACTTTGTCGAAGATCGCAAAGTCATCCGAAGCTTGTAAGAAAAGATATTACATGCAGACCATCTGGTGGTGCTTAACATTTAACATGTAAAGGAATAACAATAGCAATAAAATCTCATTGATTGTGCCCGTACTGTCTAGGCTATAGCTTTTTTCGCAAGTGTCTGATTACGTTGCGGTCTTCGACAAAGTTTTTCGGCATTTCCCAGGCTATATTTCTATAGGATTTATTACGTGTTTTAAGGAAAATTAGAACCCCTCAGTAGAAAATTGCAAAAATCGATGTTTTCCCATATAAACTCCCATACAAACTTCAAACGAGTTTAGCACCGGCCTAATGTTAACGGATTTGGCTGAAAATTTGACCACAGCATCGTGGCGTCATATAGAACGAAATGAGAAGGGGGCCCATCGAACTTTTTGACATGTGGTTTTGCCATACAAGCTTGAGCCACCCTAATACATATGTACATATTTCATCAATACACAAGTGTTTTCATTGATATAAAACCCTAAAAGCAAATTTGTCTTGAGCCCTTTCCAATATCAAGCACGTTTTCAATGTCAAGCACGTTAAGATATTAAAAAAGGAGTTGAGCCCATTAGGTTTTTATGGATTGTCATTAGGATTCTGGATACATTACTGTACGAGTTAATGCACAACACGCAAAAAAAAAATAAAATGAAAAAGTTTTTTTAGAAATTTTTTTTTCCTTAAAAGTGCCCATCTTGTGATGTATGGAGAAAAGTTAGGCAACTATATTGTCTTTCTTGGGAAAAAATTTCAATACATAAAAAAGTGGGTTTTTTCTGTAAATTGACTTTTAATTTTGAAAAGATATTTTTTAGCGTGTAAAACATTTTTTTATATTTTTTAAATATGTTTTCTTAAAAGCTTGGACAATTCCCTAAAAGTCCCCCATACATCACTTTTTTGTACAACTTATCATATTCGAGTTATTTTTTTTTGTGAAAAAAACGGCTAATGCGCAACACGCTAAAAAAACTAACATGAAAAAGTTTTTGTTAGAAAAACTTTTTTTCCTTACAAGTGCCCATCTTGTGATGTATGGAGGAAAGTTAGGCAACAATATTGACTTTCTTGGAAAAAAATTTCAAAACATAAAAAAGTGGGCATTTTCTGTAAATTGACTTTTAATTTTAAAAATATATTTTTTAGCGTGTAAAAATGTATTTAGAATTTTTAAAGTATTTTTTCATGAAAGCGTGGACAATTCTCTAAATGTCATCCATACATCACTTTTTTGTACATCTTATCATATTCGAGTTATTTTTTGTGAAAAAAAAACTGTTAAAGAACTTTGACTCTTTTTAAATGTTAGTCTCGGTTAATTTTGAAAAAACAAAATACGCAAAGTTGCTTGAAAAGGTAAAGTCTTGAAACCTACAAAATTTCATAACATTCTGAGGGGGTGCTGCCAACTCCGAAGACGAGTTGGTGCGAAATTCGTCATGTACGATGTGAAACGACAATTTCCACGATTCAAAGAACATAACAAAGAAATCATATATACGATGCTAGCGAACTTGCAGCTTGACACTAAGAATGTATGTTTTTCCCATGATTTCCGATTCTGTGCGATCCTACCGATAGTATCTCGCACCTTTTATGATCGGAGACGACTATATGAAACAAAATCGCAATTGAAATTTAATTTGGCATGAAATGCGATTTTACGCAATCATTGTCGATAAATATACATATTATTATACAATTATGATTCAATACATGAAAATATTCGATTTTTTCCACACAATGATTTACGATATGTGGTTGGCTGGGCAGCAAGGGTCAAATTAAAAAGTGTTCTGATTAGACGCGGTCAAACCAACGGGGGTTGATGGTTTTACAGCAGAAAAGTTCTCAAAATAGAATCGATATTCAAACGGCCCCACGATACAAAATTTTGCTGAATTTGAACATTGTTGGTTGCTCAGTCGTTTCAAATACAAGACACTGAAGACGACCTTACAGTTGAGGTCGAAATACGTATCTCTCAAAGGATATTAAAATGAACAGTACTTAACCCGATTTTTATTTTAATTATTGTTGGTTATCTGTCAATTTCGCTACATGTTCCAAAACATTGTGAAGTCAGCAATTCGTATTAACCCTTCAGCGCGCGCCATTGTAAAAAGTACAACACTACCATAAAACCTCGCTCGTCGTATACAGCGCGAGCGCGGCGCAGTTTCAGCTGCTTGATGGCGCGCGTCCTAGAAGATTAAACACATGAAAACCCCACAAAGTTTACTGATTACCAGAAGAACTAATGTTGTATCTTCTCCATACATGTAAGAGGTTCATTTAGAAAAACTATGGCGCTATGTGCTCTTCTGATTTTTTATAGTGTTGTACCATCATAACATAACTTTGCAAGACAACTTCTAGCATTCAGCTGAAATCCAATCTTGGAGGCTGTTCACTGGTAACGTTAGGGTTTATGAAAGGAGATGGGATTTGAAAAATCTTACACGTCTTACAAACATTTTTAGGCTTATAGAAAGTAGGAGAGATGTCGGAAAATCGAGAACAAGTTCTTACGTAATAAATGAATAGCTCCTTGTTTATTTTCTACACACTGCTATCTTTTTCTTGTCACATCCAGAAAAATAGATTGAAATATTTGTTTCCTTATTAGACATCCTTTCCTATAGGTATGTACGTAGTTGTTGTACCTAATTTTCAATACCTAAACACAAATGGCAAAGCCTAAGACACGAATGAGCCTATAAATATTGCTACCTAGCTGTAAGTAGAAAGTGCAAAAGATGAACAGATGAATAAAACGAGAATAGATTTTTTTATACAATATCTATTGATAATTCGGTACCAGCCGAATTACTGCGAACAGAGCTTTTAGATAGTATTCCTGCCCTCTGTATCTCAATCTCTCTTTTATACACAAAAAAAAAGCAAGAAAAACCTGTTCCATATCACAACATGTTCACAGTATGATTTGATAATAAGCAAAAAGGTATTTGTTAAAAGAAAGGAAAAAAGAATATGAGAATGATTTGCAATTATGGTGGTCATCTAGAATGCACTATTATAAAAAAATAAGATATATTTTTAAAACAAACCCAATTTGAACAACAAATGTGTCAATTCAAAATTAAAAAAAAACACACACACACACACACACACACACATAATTACATGTATTTTACAAATAATGCGAAAACTGTCAGTCCAAACGAAACTCGGTCAATATTTTTCTAGAATGGTTTTGTTTCAACATTCGTGGACGGAATTCCGATTGCTGTTTTAGGTTAGCACCTAATTACTTGCCCCCAAATGCTGAGGGTGGTCAATAAACTAGCACGGTGGCGCATTGTACTGATAGAGCGTGCATCGAATGGCACGAAAAGTTACTCTCACTTATGTAAATGTTATCCGCCTAATAGACAGTTATATTTGCCGAAATGAAATTTCGAGGCAGGTTTATTGAGAAAGGAAAATATAAAGTGAAAAAGCAATGAAAATTCAGTTTTGTTGGGTTCATGTCGATTATGGTGCTAGTATCACATCCTTTCCGTATCTCGAAACTACAGTCTACAGGGGGTGGCCAAAATGTTTGGGATAAGCACTAAATTCGATTTATTGGTTTCGGAGTTTTACGAGAACGGTTCTAGTTTCGCGAAACATCAGCCAATCGAGCAAAATTTGTACAATCAAAATTTGAGATTTTTTTATGCTTTCTATGAAAAGTTAGAGCTTGTTGAACTTTTTTGTGAGAGTAAAAAAGTTGCCTATCCCAAACATTTTGGCCAAAGCAAATCATTTCTCTGTAGCGTGTATTTAATTTTAAAAGCTTGCTTACTCTGTATGTGCTAAAAAGTTCAAAGGTAAGTTACAAGATTTTATTTTAAGTTCGATGTCCCGCTATCTTTCCACTAATGTATGCGTTAGTGTGGGTCATCGGAACCGTTTTCTCAGATCAAAGCTTTTTTGGTTCCGTTTCGGGTCCTGAGTATCTGTGCAAAATTTGAGCACGATCGGTTGCGTATACACTTTGCGCATTGTAATTGAAATTTGTATGGGATTTTGTATAGGAAAACATACTTTTTTGCATTTTGACCATAAGTTGAAAAAGTTTGTCTGAAACTTTTTAACCGATACTGTAAAATGATAGCCTAGGATGTTTTGAAAAACTCTGACGAAGACCGCTAAGCGATCCGATGATTATGAGAAAAAGTTACAACCAACGAACCGCATGCATGTGTTTATGTTTTAACATGTAAAGGAATAACAATAGCAACAAAATCATGCTGTTTCGGTAAGCAATGGCAACGCTATAACTTTTTTCATAAGCATCAAAGTTTTTCAGGACACCCTAGGCTATGTTTTCACTTTATCGGTTACACGGTTTTAGAAAAAATCGAGCTTGCTATGAGAGAAATGCAAAAAAGTGAGTTTTCCCATGTAAAACCCCATATAAACTTCAAACGCGATGCGCAAAACGTAGACATAACCGATCGTGCCCAAATTTTGCACACTTATTTGGGTCCTAAAATGGGATCAAAAAAGCTTTGATCTGATGGGATACCATTGAATTTTTCATTTTTCCATATAAACCACTCTAATGCGTATTCTCTACAACACCGTTGATTTTCCACGAACTCTAGACAAACCGCCATAATGCTTAGCTTCAATTAGTTCAGTACTTAAAATATTCATCTACATTTAAAATCATTGATTCTCAATCAAATGACCAAAAAATGTGCTTTCTCCCTCTTCTCTACGTATACAACTCATGTACACTCCCGTTCAAAAGTTTGGGGCCACCCCCTCAAAAACATTTCATTTTTTAGGCCCATATCTCCGCCAATTTGCGTCCGATTTCAAAATCCTAGGTCTCATTCGAAAGATAATAAGTCAAAGTAACTTTGAACATGAATTTGGTGAAAGTTTTTCTAAAATATTTGCATGTAAACTTAGTCCAAAGTTGCCACATTTTATAAAAAATGAATATAAACTTACGGCAGTGTCACTGGAAATGGGGTCGACCAAATTTTAAGATGAGAGTAGCAATATAACCTATTTTCTATTGGCTTTCAACTCCTTTTTACCGAACTTGGCTAAAAAATCTAGAAAAAAAGTTATTAAGTAACTTAACCCTTGATGTCATCGACCAAAAGTTTGGGGTAACTATCGTAAAACATAGAAAAGTGATTTGTTGATATCCTTGTCATCTTTCATTCAATTTTAATTCTTCAAAACATTGGAGAATATGATGCCATTTTAAAATAACCAACTTTTTACGTATACATATTAGGGTGTCCCAGAAGAACACCTATCAAAAAATCACCTTTTTAAGGTTTTTCTGATTACAAATGTGATAATTACATATATTTCCTTTAGTTTTATTGGGATACGTTGTTTGCAGAACTTGTTACAAACAAGTATATCTTTTAATTTCTGCCAAAATAATTAATTTTGACAAGTTTTAAAGTAGTTATGATATTTTGAAGTTCGGAGAATAGTCGGAAAATACCAAAATGGTTTGATGCACCTCTTAATTTCAATGGATTTGGCTCAAATTTTGACCAGCTTCTTCTTTTGAAGGTGTGACAGTACGTGTATTAGGTGTAGAAAAGCGTGGCAGAAGGGGGTCTAAAAATCACGAAAAATTATGAACGTAATAAATACCGTCAAGGCACCATTCACCGTGGATCTAAGAGGATTCGGGGCAAGTAAGGGCTGTCATTTGACACCAGTCTTATAAACATCGTTGGTGCCGCTTTTAATTGCCTTCATTATAGGTTAAAATTAAAGCAATATCCACAGAAGTAGAAATTTTTCACAAAATTTGGTGATATAGTACAATTAGTAAAGGGTAGTAGGGTCACCCAATTCCGTGGTAGGACACCATTCACCGTGGTACAGTCGGAACCCGCTCGTTGAGCCACAACCTCCACCCAACCAACGAATTCGATTCGCTAGTTGGGTGAAGTGACAGCAGCACAAGGGGCGTGCGCATTGTTTTTTTTTTAAATCATGTTTAGGTTGGAAGCAAAAAGGAAATTTTTCAATTTGATTCACATTTAGAGCAAAATTGATACGTTTTGCAAGATACATATATGGCCAATGCGAGAAATAATTATTTTCACCCATTTTTAGTCGGTGAAGTGAAAATATAGATGTTTATGAAACCACCCGGACCAAAAGCAAGCACAAAACGCTTTCAATGATCGACAAAATAAAGATTACCGATGTTTTGCATTTGTTTCGAAGTAATTGTACATATTCTTTTTTTTAGGAAGAAATATGAAATAGAAATTCTTTTCGATTATCAGTAAAGTTAAAGAAACCAAAAACTCATTAGCTCGCCCCTCGGAATTACAGATTGGTTGTCATTTTCAGTTTGACATTGAATTATGACATCCAGGTACTTTTTCGTTGGCTGACAGCTCAACTAACGGGGCCCCAACTAAAAAGTCACCCAACTATTAAGCCCCCAACCAGCGAGTCATGACTGTAGTAGGGACCCATTCACCGTGTATGAAAAATTTGATTCTACTTTGTTTAAAAATGATCAAAACAACCCAGCCAAGGGAATTTTCTTCGTTTAAATTCATTTCAAGTAATAACTTGCAAGATTTTATTAGAAAAACGAATGTTCAAATTTTCAATTTTTTCTAGATATATGGGACAATATGGGGCACGGTGAATGGAGGCCATTGATTTTTAGGGTACCCATTTACAGGTATACCTCGATTTAGTGGACCCTCGATTATATAGACCCTCGATTTTATGTACTTCGATTTTATGTACATTTTACCTCGATTTTATGTACATTTTTTTTAATGATAAAATTTGTAATTTTCAATCAGTTTAATACTTGCAGTTTGTACAAGGGGAATGACATATCCTTTTCTAACCGGAATATCCGCATTTATCCGTTTCTAACCGTCGCTAACCGTTGCTAAGCGAGCTGCTAAGTGAGCAGAAGTTAGACGCGGTTAGCGACGGTTAGAAACGGATAAATGCGGATATTCCGGTTAGAAAAGGATATGTCATTCCCCTTGAGTTTGTATCATGATGAATTATAATGCAGGGGTTTTCAGCCCTTTTGACTCGTGGAGCACTTTATATCAATAAATTATTTTGTGAAGCACCCATATTAGACCCACATGACAAAATGTGTGATAAACTATTTCTAGTGCTGTCATGGTAGAATCAGAGCTTGTTAGTCAAGATTCCCCGATTCCAGCGTCTCTACACGTGTACATTTCCAAGGATGAATTCCTGGAGGAATCTCTGAAGGAACCGCTTGAGCAATTCCTGAAGGAACTGCTGGAACAACTTTTAAAGAAATCCCTGCCGAAATTTCTGAAGTAATTCTAGTAATATTCAAGAAGTCTCTAAAGTATCGCTGAAGAAATTTCAGAAGTAATTTTAAAAAAAATCTGAAGAAAATTCTAAATAAATTTCTGAATAAATTTCGGAAAAAAGGAATATTTTTAGAATCCATAGATGGATTTTTTGAGGATGTTACGGAAAGAATAACTGGAAACTCCCGGTGGAATACCCAACAAAACCTCTTGAGATATTGTTGAAAAAAAATCCCGGAGAAATCCCCAATCAAAAATCCTAAACATTTTTTAATGAACTCCTTGATAAATCCATAGAGAAATTCATAGAGGCATGCTTGGAGGAAATCCTGGAAGAGTTTCTGCGAAAATACATAGAGGAATACTCAGCGGAATTTCTGATGAAATCTCTGTGTCAAATTTAGCAGCAATCTTTGCAATAATGTCTTTCTGCCTTTCCATAGCAATCCTCTGTAGAAGTCTACAAAATCTGTACGAAATTTTCTTTGAGGATTTCCAAAGACTCTCTTAAGAAATTCTTGAAGCAATTTCTCAAAGAGAAATATTTTGAAGGAATACCAAAAGGAATGTGAATAAATTTTGGGAATTTCCTTAATAATCTGTTGTAGAGAATTCCTAAAGCAATCTTTGGAGACAGTTCTTCAGAAAGTTTCTAAGGAAAAATTTGAAAGAGTGTTGAGCTTCTGATTCTCAATGTTTTCGTGAATCACATTCTAAAAAAAATATGAAATATTTTTAAGAAACTTCATGAAAGGTTTTCTAGATGAATGAAAAAAAAAAAATCGGGAAGAATCTCTATTAAAGAAATCCGAAGAAATTCGTAGATAAATTTCTGGAACAATCTATGCAAAATTTTTTGAACCCATTTTTGGAAGTTATCCATGCAAGACTTTCTTAAGGTGTTCTTGGTGAAGTTTCTAAATGACATTCTAAAGTTTAGAGGAATCTCTAGAAGATTTTGTGAAAAAAATCTGACTGAGTTTCGTAAGGACTCCCTGGATGATTTTTTGAAGTAAATCTACGAGCAGTTTCCAAAGAAGTCCCTGACCAAATTTCTTTAAAAATCTATGGAAGATTTTATCAAGAGCTCGTAAAAGATTTTTTAAACGAATCCTAGGATTGATTTCAGCAAGGGTGGAAGATTTATCGAAAAATCTGTAGCAGTTCGTTCAAAAACATCCTTGGAGAAATTTGTGAAGAAATCCATGGAGGAAAATCTGGAGATATTTTCGAAGAAATTATTTTTTCGAATTTATAATAAAAATGTATAAGAAAAACCATGGGAGATAATCTGAAAGAACTCCTGAAAAAAAAATGTGAAGGAACTCCCAGGGTAGTTTCTATAGAAATGCCTGAAGAAATTTCCCGAATGCTTCTCATATTTTTTTAAGAAACCCTGGAGAAATTCCTAGAGAAATCCCAGGAAGATTTTTTTACAAAAATTTAGATTAAAAAAATCTTTGAAGCAATTTCTAAAGCAAACCCCGGAGAAAGTTTTGGAATAAATCATTGGGGGATCGTTTGAGAGACTGCTTAAAGGAAATTCCGAAAGATTATTCGGATAAAAACTGAAACAGTCTCAAAAAAGGAATTTCTACAACAAATCATTCACATCTCTTTCTGAAAATTCTGAAGAAATTCTTAGGAATTGGAATAAGCTGTGGGAATATTTGGTGAAATCCTTGGAAGAATTTCCAAAGTATCCCAGTTCAAATTTTTGAAGGAACTTTCGAAACATTTTCTGAAAAATAGTTTCTGAAGGCATCGCTGGATGTTTTATTAAGGGTATCTCTGGGGAATTTTCTGAATAAATGTCTATAGATATTTCTGAAGGAATCTCTGAATGCATTTTTGTAAGAATCCCTATAGAGATTCCTCTATAGAGGAATTTCTACTCATATTTATGGATATTTTTATGGAAAAAAGGGAGAATTTCAGAAGTAAATCATGCAAGACGCTTTGATAGATTTTTTTGTGAAATTTATAGAATAAAAGGAATATCTAAACAAATCTATGAAGAACGTATTCATGAAAGATTTTTTGAAAGAATCCGTGAAGGATTTTTTGGTGAAATGACAAGTTTCCGCAAATAAAAATAGAATAGAAGAATTTCTGATTTTTTTTTTGTAGATTTTCTAATGAAAGCTCCAAAAGATTCTCGTACGAATGCCTAGAGCAATTTAATGCAATAAATGACTAAAGGAATTTCTGAAACAATCCCTGTGTGAATTTCTCGAACAATCTCTGAAATGATTTGTGAAAAAACATGGAGGAATTGGTGAAGCAAATCTTGCCAAATTTCGTTAAAAAATTCTTTGTGGCTCTTCTGGAGGAACACATGGAAGATTTTCTGAAATATTCTGTAACATGATTTGATGTGGAAAGTTTTATTCGGAGACCGTCGTAATCAAGTTGAAAATTCTGGGTTCACTTAATTTAATTTAACACCCCAGAATTGCAACAAAAGACGACCAAGCAGATAGCGGCACAAACCTACACTACTTGTACAGAAAGATCGTTCGGCAAATACAGCACAACCAAATCACGCTCTATCAGGTGCTTGTCATTGTCACGAATCTTTAAATTTCCGAAGGAACCCTTTGAGGAAGTTCAGATGCCTGGAGGAATTTAGGAACTTTTTCAATTTTTTGGGACATTTATGCAAATAACGTTATTGTGTATGTCCATTGCTCAAAATATTGGCTTTTGAATCAACCATACATAGTTTTGCAGACAAAAGATTTCGATCGTAACAAAAAAGCGAGATAGTGGTTTATTCGTTATTTAGCGAGAATTACTAATATTTATTTATTTATTGATATATTTGCAATGTAAGGCAACACCTTTTAAATTATTGCAAGAAGAATTCATTTGATGGTACAAAAAAAAACTTATAACTACATTACAGTTTCTGAACTCATGATCATGTACATTGAAGATATTTACCTATTTTAAAACTAATTCCCTCTGTTGAAAAACTCTGTGCACTCTGAACGGAACCTGCTAAAGTTATCAATAGATCTGATTTCCAGTGGTAATTGGTTCCAAGAAACAACGCCGCGAACGAAAAAGGTATCTCCATAATGAGATGTAGTATACTGCGGAAGAACGAAATTACATATCCGCGTACTTCGAAATAGAGGCAATTTATTGAAAAGATATAACGGTGACGATGATTTGATTATTTTAAAGAGAGTTATACATGAACGAAGTTTGATGAAATTGTGGAAACTACAACCTAACAGTTTGTACTGGATTTGTGAAACACTAGTGAACCTTGATAAACTAAAGACCCATCTGACGCAATAATTAAGGGCAACTCGCATTCTGTCAAGAGCACGAGCTGAGGCATTAAGTAGTAGCTCAATACCATACAAGAAATGCGGTAAGATAAGAGATTTAAACAATTTCAACTTGATGTCAGAGGAAACCATGTTAGCAGTAAGCTTAAGATGTTTCAAAGCGCCATAAATTTTCCCACATTGAGCATTTATGTGCGCATCCCATTCTAGATCGTCCTGAAAAATAACGCCTAGATTCGAAGCTTTGTTCACGTAAGTAAGAGATACGCCTCCTAATGAAATGACGGGAAGGATCCGAGGCTGACGAGATCTTGAAATGTACATTATTTTAGTTTTAGAGGCATTAATTGGTAGCATATTGTTGCACGACCAGTTGAAGATGTTCGATAAATCTATATTAATAAGCTGAGCCATTTCTGATGGAGAAATACTACAGGAGTGCAAATAAATTTGGACATCGTCAGCGAACATGTGAATACTACAATATTGTAACACAGATGGTAGATCATTAATAAAAAGGGTAAATAACAGAGGTCCTAAAACCGATCCTTGGGGAACTCCTGAGATGATTTGAATAAAACTAGATACATTTCCATCAACTGCGACTTGCTGAGAGCGATTCGTTAGATATGATTGTAGAAGGTATACGGCATGACTTGAAAAATTAAACTGATCTGAAAGTTTTCGAAGCAATCTAGAATGCGATACGCTGTCAAATGCTTTTGAGAAATCAATTAATAACAAAAAGGCAACACCTCTTCTGTCAATCGATTTATGAATATCATCATGAACCTTTAAAAGAGCACACGTTGTATTATGACCAGCACGAAAGCCAGATTGAACATCAGTTAACAGGTTGTGACTATTTAAGAATTCCAGCATCTGATTTTTCAATATTTTTTCGAAAACTTTAGATAACGCGCTCAGAATACTTATCGGCCTTAAATTTCCCAAGTCACAGCCCCTAGCTTTCTTTCTAATTGGTAAAATTTTAGCAAATTTCCATGCCCGGGGATATTTACAAGTTAGTATTATTGTATTGAATATATGAGCAATTGGTGTAATGACAAATGGTAAGATCAATTTGATAAATTTCAAAGGCACACCATCTGGACCAATAGCATTGGAGGTAACGGTATCGATCATTTTATGAATTTCAAACTCGTTTGTAGTTGTAAATCTGAACCCGTTTTCATTAGGAGGGGGTAATCTGGGGAAACAATCGTCAAAGGTAAAATTAGACGCAAAATAATCGTTAATTTCATCACAAGAATTATTAAAATGCAAACCAGCACTTGATTTGCTAACATTTATATCTTTTAGCTTTTTCCAAAGAACATTATTTGAATGAGATGATTCAGAAGAGCGTGAAATATAATCGGATTTAGCTTGATTTATCAGCGTAGTTACATTGTTACGTAAGCGTTTATATTGATCTCTATCCAGTTGGTTTTTCGTGCGCTTCCAAATTCGATAAGCTAAATCTCGTTCAACCATTGCACGACATATTTCATTATTGAACCACTTATTGCATTTAGAAGATCTACGAGAGCGAATAGGTACAAAATCGTTGAAAAGAGTAAGAATTATTGAATTGAAATAGTCTAAAGCAATGTTTGAGTCACTGATGGAATAAAGAATCGACCAGTCAATTGTAGAAAGCGCATTATTTAAAGATTCTATATTAATGCAATTATAATCACGGTATGATATTGTGTTACTAAGCGATGAACGAGCAACGTTTAAGGAGGAAAAAATGATATCGTGTGCTGAAAAACCTGGGCCTGACACTTGGTTAAAATTAAGGATGAAGTCTGAATCATTTGTAAATATCAAATCAATTTGAGAACTTCCACCAGAATGAAAATGGGTAGGCTCGCTACCAACGCAACTAAAACCAAAATGATCAAAAACATTACGAAACCGATTAACCATTGAATTATTTAGTTTAACATTGATATTGAAATCACCCAGCAACACGATATGTCTATATTTGAGAACATATTCGCTCAATTTCTCATAAATTATATCGGAGCAATCAACTCGTGGAGGATTGTAGAAAATTCCAATCAAAAATTTGTTAGCACCCGACGAAATTTCGACAAATAGAAATTCTGTTGTACACGCATTTCCCGACCGTACAGATAAATCTGACACGGACACTGTTTTACAGCCAAGATTGTCTCTGAAATATAAGCCTATTCCACCACCTCTACCATAGATGCGATCATTCCTTAGCAATTTGAAGCCATCCAGACCAATAGTACCATCGGAAATGTCATTTGTCAACCACGTTTCTGTTAAGCAAATCAAATCAACTTTACCATCTTGAAAGCACGATTTAAACTCATTAAACTTACTAAGGGGATTCACTAAACAGTGTAAACTGATTAAACTGATTAAACGTCGCGATCACCAAGGCAATCTTTGATTATTTCATTCGCAAAATCTTGAAACATTTCAAATAAGCAGAAAATCATGGCTTACGCAGCAATTTAATCTGTTTAGTGAATCCCCCTACTAAGTTTTCGCGAACAAATACTTTGCACATTCATGTGACAAATATTCAAGCAGTCATCTCGAAGCGCCGCGTGCATCACAGCACGGGGAATATGAGAAATACCTTCATTCGAAGCGACGTTGGTTAGCAAGCTATCTGATATCGTAGCAGAAGTAATAAGAACATAACGTGTAGAGCACACAGAGGAACAACAGAGGGATTACAGGTGTTATAATTTGATCGGTATTCATTCTTCACAACTGATTTAAAAGTTTTAAGTTTTCTTAGTAACTGTGTGATACAAAGGCGGCTATGACGTTGGTTTAATGATCAACGCTGTAAGCTCGTTTAAAGAGTGCATAGGAATAAGATTACGATCATTAGGTCTTCTCACTAGGATAACTCCGTTTCTTAAACGTACATTAACAAGTTTTCTATCATTTCTGAATTTGTTAGCTAGTCTCCAAATTTGTCGAGCTACTGTACATAGGTTTTCATTAATATAAACTCGTTTCTCGGAATCGAAACCAAGATCCTGGAGCGATAAATCTCTACTCTTCAAGTATCGTCGAAAATAGTCGTCTCTTGCTATTTTTGTCGAAAACTGAAACAAAACAGGCGCAGTTGCACCATCAGCAATAGTTCCTTTCGATAATCGAGTCGTAAAAGAAATTGGAAAGTTGTTGCTATCATATCCTAGATGCAGAGCGACTTTATGCGCGATATCATTAAGGTTTTCATTAGGTGAAAAGGGGATTCCAGAAACAACTAAGTCCCTACACTTGTCTAATCTTTCTCTCCAAGCTTTATCCGAAAGCACATCTGATTGAATAACAGCAACTGAATCTGCTAACTTTTTCATATTTGATAAATATGCCCTATTCAAAGACGAGATCTCATTCTGCACCAACGAAATTTCTTTTCGAATATCAGTGACGGTATCCTGAAATTTAGAGCTAACCATGGAACATTCTTTCTCGCAAAGCTGCAAAACTCTCTGGAGCAAACCATCCAATGTTGACAAGCGGGAGCCCGACTTCAGCTGACTGTTAGTAGTCGCCATGTTGCTAGACCAGATGATCGTTGTGTTGTGAGCTGATGTGAGTACTGTCAATACGCGAAGAGATAACGGGAACGAACACGTGAGTTACTTCTGTCCAATCGTACACCCGAGCAAGCGAATAGACAATGAGAACGCATCCACTTCGATAGAAGAAATATTTTATGATGGCGACCGCAACAGCTTTTATCAATAAAGCAATGCCTTAAATCAAGCACTAAAACACAAAATATCAACAGAACTCCATATTCAGCTGCAAGAACGGTACTTCAATGATATACTACGGAAAGACCAAGTCGAAACACGGTTGATATCACATTAAAAACAACGTTAAAGCCACCCCAACGATCACATCACTCACTCGGCTTGATCATTTCTTCAGAAACTGTATATGCCAAAAACTCCGAGCCTTTTATCGAAAACTCAATTTTCATGCAATTTTTATATGTTTTGGTACATTTTGGTATAAAATTTACATAAAAATAAAATAAAAAAAAATTGCTTCGATTTTATGTAAAATTCGATTTTATAGACATTTCAAAAATTGAAATGTCCACTAAATCGAGGTATACCTGTACCGTGCATTTTTGTTTCAATTAAAAAGTACGAGTAATCGTACTTTCTTGTTAAACTTACTTCGGTAATGCAAAATACATACCTGATATGTGGATTTATTTGCTTTTTGGTGGAATAAAAACGTTTCTACATTTAGTTCATCGATTAAATCACCTTAGCGCAGTTTTCGTTTTTTCACTATGAATGCAGTGAACGAGCAGAAACCCGCTTCATGTAAACACACTTTAATGTCAAAATGATACTTTTAAATGTTTCTAATGAGCGTTATGACATGGTAACAATACATTAGCGTTGTATTGGTGAAATTGAAGGGAAATTGTCATATCATTCAATCATAATATGGAAATAATGAAAAAATATTCGAAGGCACACGGTGAATGGAGCCCCCACGGTGAATGGCGCCTTGACGGTAATTATTTTTCTCCATCTTTGAGCTTGATTTTGTCCAATGTGCAGTGAAAGAACACAGAAAAAAATATTCATGTAAAATTCAGCGAAAAATCATGCACATAAAGGGAATGCTAGAGTTAGTGTATATTTATATGAGATATCATGTAAAATTACGTTACGTTCGTGTAAATTTTCCGCTAATAGTCGCGTAACCGGTTGGTGTCCATGATGGTTTACGCGATGGTTGGCAGAAATTTACACGATGGTAATGTAATTTTACATTATATCTCATATAACAGTGCACTAACTCTAGCGTTCCCTTTATGTGCATGATTTCTCGCTCAATTTTAATTACATATTTTTTTCTGTGACTACGTCAGTGCAACATAAAATAGGAATTAAACTAATGTCCACGGTGAGGAGAGTTAAGGATGGCATCCACCAGCTCAAGAACAAAACTTTGGAATTTAGATACTTTTTTGATTTTGAGAACCTCTTTCAGCTTTTTTTAATGAGCAAAACAAAATCAATAAGCATTCGAAAGTCTAGTAAAGTTTCTTTCTGTTAATTTCTAAACATTGGCACCGTAAACCGGGGTGAAATTGATCATTCGGGTACTACTTTGGAATTCCATACTAGGAACTCTTAAGCGTCGTAATGATCTTATACTTTTTACGTCATCTGGTTCGTAGATGTCTGGAGATGAGTGTAGACTAGACTGGCCCAAATACAAAAATGTCGAAAAATTCCACGGGGCACCCTCTAGAATCGTGCCTTTGGATGAGAAGAGCAATCTGTGAAAATTTCAACTCAATCGGTTTAAAACTGAACTGGCGCAAATGAGTTGAAGGTTTGTATAGCATCTTCAGTCCAAATATATGGGAAATTTGATGACCTCCAGTCTCTCATTCAGCACGCTGGTTAAAAGAGTTTGATTTGGCTCATAATTGAAAAAATAATAGTTGATACCCTAAGTAACAGCTTTGTAGAAGACCATATATTTAATGATTAAATTTAATTTAGTTGCGGTTTCAGCTAACGAAAGCAGGATGAGGACATCTTCCCCTGTTCACTCTCGGTTGTTACATGCAGCACGTGTTTGCTGTTCGAAACTTGCGCTCTACATCATAGGCGGCTATGTTGTCCTTCATTTCATGATATGGTCTTCTACAAAGTTATTCCTAAGGGTATCAACTACCATTCTTTCAATTGTGAGCTAAATCGAACTCGCTGAACCGGCGTACTGGGTGAGAGACTGTAGGTCATCCAATTTCCCATATATTTGGACTGAAAATCCCATACAAACCTTCAACTCATTTGCGCCAGCTCAGTTTTTAACCGATTGAGCTGAATCTTTCACAGATTGTTCTTCTCATCCAAAGGCACGATTTTAGCGGGTGCCCCGTGAATTTTCCCAACTTTTCTTTCTCGCCATACAAATGTGGGCCGGTCTAGTGTAGACTTTTCCTTTTTTTAAGATAAAAGTTAGTTTTACCTTATTTTTTTAGCAATTTGCAATGTATTTCTCGTTTAGCTGAAATCATTGCTACTAAACAATCGATTTCTAATAGGACTTCCCGTAAATTCTCTGTTTCAACATTTTTGTGGAGCCTTGGTTGGGAAGTTCTGTAGCTAATCAGAACATGGAACCGTTAAAAAAGTTCATTTTAAGATGAAATAGTCATTTATTGTGATAGAAATCACTTATTTCAAATGAAATTGCCTAACTTTAGGCGTTTAAGGGGAAATTTCAAAATTTCATTTTGCATTTAAAGTATTAAATGCTAGTTGCAAGATTAAACGCGTTATTCGGTTTTAGAAGAGCAAAATTAAGCGGAAAACGAAATTTTCCTTTCTAACCGATGCCCAATTGTATACTGATCAATTTCACCCCAAAGTGACATTTCAATTCTTTTGATTTTAACTTAAAAGTTTAAATTTGTTGAACAAAATGTTGTCACATGGTTCCATGAAGATCCACTTGGTACTGGTTTTACAGATTTTTTTGGCGATATTTGAATTGTCACATTAAATTGTTTTAATGTGATCAATTTGACCCCGGATTACGGTACTGGGAAAGGTCTTCAGGTTATGCCCGAGGATTTTCGTTGCATTTTAGGAAATATTTTACAGTGTTTACAAAAAAGTATTTAAAATGGAAAAAATGTTCAGACGATGCTCTTTCAGTTCATCCAATTGGTATTTCCAGTAAATGTTTCTTTGGCGAGTCCAATGGATCACTAAAATAACTAAAACGGCCACTATGGAATGAACAGATAGCACCACTGTCACCTTGTGTTCTTGACATAACTATGGACATACGGTGGTGCCTTTGTTTACATGCGACGATCGCTAGAAAAGCTTGCTTCATTTGCAATGGATCAAATCTAGCAGACATTTTTTAAGTTGTTTTCACCCAAAAAAAAAACTACCAGTGAGTTTTTTTTATTCTTATTCCTCTAAAATAAATTGAATATTCCAGAAATTTCTTCAACAGGTATTTCTTCAGAATTTTTTGCTGGGTTTCCTTCAGAAAATCTTTCAAAATATATTTCAGAAATTCCTTAAGGCGAAACTGGAAGCATTTCCTCACTTTTTGGTTTTTGAATTTTTATTAAATAACGCAGCAATATTTTCAAAATCGGTTTTCGTGCACATGTAGAGTATGGATCAAGGTATCTTCTGAATTTTTTTTGTAGTGGAAAATGTTTTTCGTTTTTGCAGAAACCATTTTTGAACGAAATTTCACAAAAAAATGGTTTCTGCGAAAATGGAAAACATTTTCCACCTCAAAAAAATTCAGAAGTTACCTTGATCCAAACTCTACATGTGCACGAAAACCGATTTTGAAAATATTGCTTCGTTATTTAATAAAAATTCAAAAACCGAAAAAATGAGAAAATGCTTCCAGTTTCGCCTTAAGGGTTTTTCTTTGAAATTTCTCTAAGTATTCTCTCCGAAACTCCTTCTAGGATTCTTTAAAAAAAAAATCAAATAAAAAAACTTTTGTAGATTTTTTTTTTTTGAACTTTCTCGAAGGAATTTCTAAATTTCTTCGGGCAGTTATCTAGGGGTTTATTCAGAAATTAGTCAAAGAGTTCCTCCCGATAGTTTCCATGAATTTTATTGAATAAGCTTCCACAATTTCTTCAGAGTTCAAAAGTTGTCTTTGGAATTCTTCTTCTTAGAGATTCCTGCAAAACTATCTTTAACGATGAGGTACCTAGATACTCTTCAATGGATTTACGCAGCAATTCCTCCATGGGTTCCTATGACAAATTCAGCAAATATTCCGTTAGAGAAACAAACCCCTTCAGAAATTCTTTCAGTGTTTTTTTAGAAAATCTTCTATAGACCTTTTAAGAAATTCGTCCAAAGCTTCCTTCAGAAATTCATCTTTAGATTCCTTTAAAAAGAAATCTATCACATCGCTTAGAAACTCTTCCATTGATATGTTCCGAAATTGTTACATAATTACTAGGGATAGTCTATACAAATCTGCTAGAATTCCGCTTGGAAGCCTTACATACAGGGGATAGACAAAATGATCGGGACAGGGGAAATTTTCATTTTTCAAAAAATGTTCAACTAGCTGTAACTTTACGAAAAGTTCATCAAATATTCTCAAATTTTTACCTTGATTTCATCAACTAGTTGTGTATCAATGGTCCAAATTTGGGAAAGGTCGGACCATTCTTCACGAAGTTATAATGATTATTGAAAAAGGTAAAATTATCCGATAGCCAACTTTGAGCTGTTATATCTCCGGATTCAATGAACTGAATGCAATGAAATTTTGACCATTTATGACTTATATGATGGGCTATGAAAAACCATTGACTTAACTTAAAATTATTAATACGGAAGAAAATGATAACGATTAGATTATTTTTCTAATACAACACCAAATTATCCAAAACATCAACATCGTTTCAAAATTCAAGATGCAAATTATAGTTCATTTAATCTTCCTCTAATTGACTTTTATCCGAATGTGTTTTGAAAAAAAGTAACAACATAGCCGCCAATAAATTGAAAAAGTAATGGGATGCATATTAAAAAACAGACCAATTTACTAAAATATCGTGAAAAAAATAAAATTGCTATAACTTTTTCTCTTGTTAAAAATTTCAAGATAAGTCGAATGTTTTCTAGAGTTCATTATATAAGTCATGGTCAATGGTCAAAATTTTATTACAATCGGTTCATTGAATCCGGAGATATAACAACTCAAAGTTGACTATCGGGTAATTCTACCTTTTTCAATAATCTTTATAACTTCGTGGAGAATGGCCCGATCTTTTCCAAATTTATACCACTAACACACAACTAGTTGATGAACTTACAGTAAAAATTTGAGAATATTTGATGCACTTTTCGAAAAGTTACAGCTAGTTGAACATTTTTTGAAAAGTGAGAATTTCGCCTGTCCCGATCATTTTGTCTATCCCCTGTAAATTTCCTCATGAATTCTTCAAAAAAATCATAAATTTGGAATTCATTCAGAAATTTCTCCAGATATTCCATTGGAAAATCTGACATTGATTCCTTCTAAAATTTCTCTAAATAATTAGATTTAAATTATATCTAATAAAATAAATAACTACCTTGCTTTATGAGTTCTGCTCTCTCCACTTTCCCTGATGAAATTGGCGACGCCTTTTGTTGTTAAACCTACAACCTATAGTAGCTCGAAAAGTGTATAAAACTTGGAAGGCCATCATAAATCACGATGAATATCTCTAGCAAATAAGGTTTGACCTAGCAATGTGGGTGAACCAACTGTCAAGAGAAAGAATATTTCACATGGAAAATCGTCTTTTTTCAGTTGATTCATCCTCATTCATGCTAGGCGAACCACTTTCTCTGGCCTTAATAGAGATACAGGGGCAGACAAAATTTTCATCTTTCAAAAAAATGGTCAAATAGCTGTAACTTCTTGTAAAAATCGTCAAAATTTCAAATTTTCACTATAAGTTGATCAACTAGTTGTGTAGAGGTGGGCCAAATTTGGAATAGTTTGGGCAATTCTACGCGAAGCTAGAAAAATGATAGAAATGGTATAATTATTCGATAGCCAACTTTGAGCTGTTAGACCAAGCCCACTCATGGGCTCAATCAAGCGTTTTAACGTTAAGTAGAGCCCCGTACAAAGAAGCGAACCGCACCGGTCGCTGCTAAGTAGGGCTCGAAAGCGAAAAGTTTACGTACGGTTCATAGCAGGGCTTAGAATATAGAGACACGCAAAGTACGGTCTCTATCCGTAGGCTCGTGCGCTCTCTCGCGTTTAGCTCTCTGGGTAGCGTAAAGAGGAGACGAAAGAACATAAGTATGGATTTGTTGCCAGGTATATAATTTCTAGAGAATGATTTTCTTGTTTTGTATAGGTAGGAATTTATTTTAGTTTGCATCAAATATTTGAAATTTTCAACCAATGAATATCATAGATCGTTACACGAAAAACACAACAAATTGTCTGACATAGAATTGTGACAGTTCTCAAGTCTATCGTTGCCCAAAACGCAGGTATTCCACAGCTTACTGCCAGCATTTGCTGCCAGCTGCTATAGAAATTTTATAGCATGTATCTTTTCCGTTACACGAAATAATTCACACAACGTAGGGTAGATAAGCGATGTAATTGAATAAAGTAAAGTTAGTCAAATCCAAACCGTCGAAGAATAAAGTTTAAAGTTTTAAAAGTGCAAAGTCAAGTTTTTTGGTGAATCCCGTGATACCGAGTGACCCCAGTGGTGATAGTGTCCACCCAATCCGTTCTGTGACCTCGAAATCCGCCGGAAGCACGATCCTGCCCTATCATCTTGGTGCCGTGACCAGGATCTGGCTTCTTCCCAGAACACCCGCCATCGCAGTTCGGACTCAGACGCTATCTACCGCCATCGTTCCGCACCATTGTGTGCCCCATCGGTATTGAAAGGATCGCCATCTTCCCCGGAGCCTATTGTGTTCCAACGCCTTCGAGAAGCTTCTCCGGAGTTCCCGCTTGAATTTTAATACAAGGCCTAATTCCGTTAGGCACTCGGTACGTATTATTCCGAAGTGCGCAGAAGTTTATCGCGGGTGCCTTGAGATTTTTCTCTCTTTTTTCCGAAACTCGTAACCGTTCCGGAGTTCGACGAAGCTTCTAGAAGCGTGACCAGCCGGTCAGCTATCAGCTAGTGCGAGAGTGACGACGCCATAGCCATCCGTTACATGTGATTGCCCAATAGAAGGACCGTTGCAGATTTTGAATACAATACAAGGCTTAATCCTAGCCTTGGACAGGTTAGTAGCGCTCCAACCTATCTACTCCATTTGTCCGGCTCTACCGGGTCTTTCTCTGTGTCACCCGATCTAGTGCCCCCTGCGATACCCCGCTTCCGCAATGGCGGACGAACGTTCGAGACAGCAGCTCATCAACCGGCGGACGACGCTCATCGCTGCGCTAGGAAGAGCGGAACAATTCGTCGAGAAATATGTGGCGGAACGGGACAGTGGCCAGGTGAAACTACGTCTCGAGAGCCTCGATACCGTGTGGATGGGATTGGAGGATGTGCAGACCCAGCTCGAGGACCTGGAACTGACCAACCAAGGTATGGCGCAAAATCTCGCTTTCCGTTCCCACAACGAAACCCGCTATTTCCAAATTAAGGCTTCTCTTCAATCCTACCTCCCCAATGTACCACCTTCGACAAACGCAAATCTCCAATCGTCTCCCTCTGGCCTGTCTGGCATCAAACTACCAACCATTTCCCTGCCGGAGTTCGACGGGGACTACAACAACTGGTTAGCTTTCCACGACACGTTCGTCGCTCTAATCCACTCCAACCCCGACGTTCACGACATCCAAAAGTTGCATTACCTCCGTGCTGCTCTGAAAGGAGAGGCAGCACAGCTAATCGAATCCATCGGCATCAGCTCCGCCAACTACCCGATTGCATGGCAAACCCTCGTCTCTCGCTACGCTAACGATTATCTCCTCAAAAAGCGACACCTCCAAGCCCTCCTCGATTGCCCTCGAATGAAAAAGGAATCCGCCGCTGCATTGCATTCCGTCGTCGACGAGTACGAGCGCCACACCAAGACCCTCCGCCAACTTGGTGAACCTATCGATTCCTGGAGCACTATGCTGGAGCATCTTCTTTGCCTCCGACTCGACGACGCGACGCAGAAAGCATGGGAAGATTTCGCTACGACCACCACAAACCCCGACTACGGTTGTCTCATTGATTTTCTCCACCGTCGCATTCGTGTGCTAGAATCAATGTCCGTTAATCACCAAGCACAGCCAACATCCAATCAACAACCACCAATGTTTCGACGCCCACCGTTCCACAAAACCGTTTCCCATGCCGTTTGCAGAAGCCACACCACGAAAATGCCACTCTTGCGATCAACATCATCCTCTCTTCCAATGCCCACGATTCGAAAGAATGTCCGTCGCCGATCGTCTGAAAGTCGTCAATGACCAACACCTCTGCCACAATTGTTTTCGTCAAGACCACCTCGCTCGCAATTGTCAATCAAAATTCTCGTGTCGTCACTGCCGAAAACGACACCATTCATTGCTCCACCCAGGCTACCACCCACTCGAAACCGAACAATCATCCACCACCGTTCGCCCATCAACGTACACACCGAAGCCCATCGTCAAACAAGATGCAGCACCCAACCGACGACCACCCACTTCCACGAATGCTGTCAGTGAACAGACGTCCAACTCCTCGCAAACATCGAACGCCAATGTTTTGCTTTCGACAGTCGTGTTGATGGTCCTCGATTGTAATGGTCAAGCTCACCCCGCACGAGCTCTGTTGGATAATGGATCGCAATCCAACATCATCAGCGATCGACTATGCCAGCTCCTCCGTCTCAAGCGAAACAAGATCAACATCCCAGTGTTCGGTGTCGGTGAGTCCTCCTCCAGTGTCAACCACTCGGTCAGTGCTACTATCAGTTCGAGAACCTCCGATTTCGAGATTGGTTTGGACTTCCTCGTCATGCCCCGTATAACGATCGATTTGCCCGTTGTTTCCTCTCCTTCCAATGACTGGCATGCCCCGCAAGATCTTCCGTTGGCCGACCCTACCTTCAATAAGACCGGTGCCATCGACATGTTGCTCGGAGCGGAACACTTTTTTACATACGTGAACCCTGGTACCCGGATCGTAGAAGGTGAAAACCCGATCCTCATCAAGAGCGTTTTCGGCTGGATTGTCACCGGTAGGAACCAAACGCCCCTGAAATCGCCCCCCGAAGCATGCCATGTCTCGCTTTCCGATCCACTCCATGAGGCCATGGAACGCTTTTGGCTTCTCGAAGAGGTAGAAAACCGTCCAAACTACTCGGTGGAAGAACAGCAATGTGAATCCCACTACATTTCCAATGTCTCACGTACACCGGAGGGAAGATATATCGTCCGTTTGCCCCGTCATCCAAATTTCGATCACATGCTCGGTGAGTCGAAGTCTGCTGCACTGCGTCGGTTCTATTCCCTGGAAAGACGGCTGAGCAAGGAACCCCATTTAATGGAAGAGTACCACTCTTTCCTATCCGAATACCTTTCGCTTGGACACATGCGAGTTGTTCCATCGAGCGAAGAGGAACCGCAGCAGGTGCATTATTTGCCCCACCATGCCGTACTGAAAGAGGCCAGTACAACCACCAAAGTGCGTGTAGTCTTTGACGGATCCGCGAAAACCTCCACCGGATATTCCCTCAACGACGCCCTCCAAGTCGGTCCGATTGTTCAGGACGAGCTACTGACACTAGTCCTCCGATTCCGCAAGTATCCAATAGCCCTCGTAGCGGACATCGCGAAAATGTATCGCCAGGTGTTACTGCATCCCGACGACACACCACTACAGCGCATTCTCTGGCGATTTCATCCAGACGACCCGATCACCACGTACGAATTGTCTACGGTTACCTATGGACTAGCACCGTCATCATTCCTTGCCACTCGGACCCTGCAACAGCTCGCTGCCGACGAAGGAGATGCCTACCCGCACGGAGCCCCCGCTCTGAAGAAGGGATTCTATGTGGACGATTATATAGGGGGAGCGGATACAGAGGAGGAGGCAATCGAAACACGGGAGGAACTTGACGAACTGCTGGCCAAAGGAGGATTCCAATTGAGGAAATGGGCATCCAACAGCGAAAAGGTCCTGGAAGGACTCGACCCATCGCGAATTGCAACCCAACCAACGATGAAATTTGACCACGAAGAGCCCATCAAAGCGCTCGGGATCTGTTGGGAACCCAGGACGGACCTGCTGAGATTCGACTCGACCCCTACTGTCGGAAATGGTCCACCAACTAAACGTTCTATTCTGTCTGCCGTTTCAAAACACTTCGATCCCCTAGGTCTCACCGCCCCAGTCGTCATACGAGCAAAAATGTTACTGCAGGAGCTCTGGCTGCAGCCTTGCGGGTGGGATGAAGAGGTATCCGACGCTATTGAAGACAAGTGGAACAGCTATTGCACCGACCTACCGAAGATTGTCTCCTACCGTGTTGAACGATATGCATTTCTTCCGAATTCCTACGTTCAGCTGCACACATTTGCGGATGCATCGCAGCAAGCATACGGCGCTTGCATTTATGCCCGTTCCACAGACGTCGAAGGTGCCGTAAAAGTCCGATTGATCGCTTCCAAATCGAAGGTAGCCCCCCTCAAGCGAGTTTCCATTCCCCGTCTGGAGCTATCTGCTGCTGTGCTGGCTGCGCGGTTGCATAAGCGAGTTTCCGAAGCATTGGATATGCCTATCACTGCTTCCAATTTTTGGTCCGATTCCACCGTCACACTTGAGTGGCTTCGATCGCCTCCATACACTTGGAGCAACTTCATCGCGAATAGGGTTTCTGAAATCCAAACCACAACACAGGGATCCTATTGGCACCATATCGCAGGGAGAGAGAATCCAGCGGACCTAGTCAGCAGAGGAATGACCGTCGAAAAATTCCTATCCAGCAACTTGTGGCACCATGGGCCAGCCTGGCTAACAGCACCTGAAACGGAGTGGCCAATTAGTACCCAGCAGCAGAAAACACCCGAAGAAATCCTGGAGCGACGAAGAATGGTGGCGGCTGTGCAAAATAAGCCCGAAGTGAATGGCATGTTTGACACATCGCTGTGCTATAGGGAACTGCATGAAATTCTCTCCTTCTCTTTCACTCTTACAGAAATGTTGTAAACAACAAGGCCAAGAAACTTCAAAATCCCATACAAAATCAAAACAATGCAGTGCCCTATAATCGTTTGACACGAGTGACAGCATACTGTCTGCGCTTCATCCAAGCTTGTCGTAGTGGTCGTCGTCGAACTACATCGTCACCATGTCCCGAGTTGGATGTGATAACAAATGCAATCAACGTTGAGGAGATGTCAGCAGCCCGTATGAAACTAATCAAGCTAGCCCAAGCAGACGTCTTTGCAGAGGAGATTAGGTACTTGGGGAAGGGAAAAGCGTTTTCCAAGCATTCGAGCCTACGTCTTCTGAGCCCTTTCATCGACGATTCGGGAATATTGAGAGTTGGGGGTAGATTGCGTTTGTCAGATCAGCCTTATATAACCAAACATCCCATCCTCCTTCCCAATTCCCATCCATTAACACGGTCAATCGCCATGCACTACCATCTGAGGCTACTCCACGGTGGCGGCCGTGTGACCCTAGCGGCCATTCGCCAAGAATTTTGGCCGATACAAGGAAGGCGATTGGTCAACCACATCGTACGGAATTGCTTCCGTTGCTCTAGAGCCTCACCCGTTCCCGCCAAACAACAAACTGGACAACTGCCGCTGCAGAGAATTACCCCGAGCCGTCCTTTTTCTGTCACTGGAGTAGATTTTGCCGGTCCGGTCTACATGAAAGCAATCCACAAACGCGCCTCACCAACCAAGGCTTACATCAGCGTCTTCGTTTGCTTCGTCACGAAAGCTGTGCACCTAGAGCTGGTGAGTGACCTCTCCACACCAGCATTTCTCAACGCGCTACGAAGGTTCATCGCTCGTCGCGGGTGCCCCACACACATACACTCCGACAACGGAAAGAATTTCGAGGGAGCCCGCAACGCACTGCACGAATTGTACCAAATGCTACGGCGAGAAAAGGCAACCGGATTCATTGCCACACACTGCTCAAGCCAGGGAATCCAGTGGCATATGACTCCACCGAAGGCCCCACATTTTGGCGGACTGTGGGAAGCTGCCGTCAAGGTGGCCAAGAAGCATATGTACCGTCAGCTAGGAAATGCGAAGCTGTCTTTCGAAGATATGTCGACGGTATTGGCACAGATAGAAGGCGCCATGAATTCTCGTCCCTTGACACCACTCACGGAGGACCCCAATGATTTAGCCGTTCTGACACCAGCCCATTTTCTCATCGGAACTACACAGTCTGCTCTCCCCGATGCGGAAGTATGCCAGGTTCCGATCAACCGCCTCGACCACTATCGAGCCCTGCAACACCGAGTTCAACAATTTTGGCATCAGTGGCAGACCGAATATTTGCAGGAACTGCAAAAAGAAAACAAAATCAACGCTCCCAATACAGCAATTCAGCCCGGCAGGATGGTTGTCGTCGTCGATGAATTCCTAGCTCCCGTCAAGTGGCCTCTAGCGAGAATTGTCAACACCATTGAAGGACCAGACGGGCTCATCCGAGTCGTTGACCTGCACACCACCAAAGGAATCATTCGCCGTCCGGTCACGAAGATCTGTTTGCTGCCTTTTGAATCAGGAACTCAATGAAGAATCCTAGAATTTGTTTGTCATTTTCCTGAATTGTAACGAAGTAGAATAAGAATTGAAGTATTGTTTGTTATGATAGGAGAAAGATTGAAATTCGTGAATTTCAGGTGGCGGCGATGACAGTTCTCAAGTCTATCGTTGCCCAAAACGCAGGTATTCCACAGCTTACTGCCAGCATTTGCTGCCAGCGGCTATAGAAATTTTATAGCATGTATCTTTTCCGTTACACGAAATAATTCACACAACGTAGGGTAGATAAGCGATGTAATTGAATAAAGTAAAGTTAGTCAAATCCAAACCGTCGAAGAATAAAGTTTAAAGTTTTAAAAGTGCAAAGTCAAGTTTTTTGGTGAATCCCGTGATACCGAGTGACCCCAGTGGTGATAGTGTCCACCCAATCCGTTCTGTGACCTCGAAATCCGCCGGAAGCACGATCCTGCCCTATCAAATTGTGATAGAGTGACAATACAAACGCAGAAAAATAATAGGTTTAAATTGACAAGCTTTGCTTAAGTATGTTATGAATGAAGTTTTCGCTTCTTCGCCTATTTTAGGATCATGCATATCGAAAATGTATTGATTTTCTCTTAAAAATAGTTACGATTGCTCATAATCGCACCTTTAGTTTTGATTCGGCCGATCGTTTCGAAACTAATATTTGAAGAAATGTACAGTGATTCATTTAGAAAAATGTCCAAATAAATAACTCGCGAAGTTCGTTCCGACAAGTTTCAAAATTATCGTCATCCGATGCAGATTCCGGTGAGAAGATGTGCGTATTTTCTAACCCGAAAAGAAATTATTTGACGGTAATAAGTGACCACAAGGTTTTCTTTCTTCACTTTCCGGGCTGAGATCCTCCGCTTTGAAAGAGCTGTGCCTCGCGTTTCGTTTCCTTCCTCCCCTGTAAATTCGAGAAGTACCTTGCCGAAATAAAATATTCTGTATTCCAAATATTTCGAAGAATCATCTTTGCGCGTAAATACAACGCAGTAGACTAGGCCGCTTTGATGCATGTGTCATATCTCTGATATGCTGCAAGCATCAGTATTGACAAGAAACGTAACACGATTGCTTTCCAGGGTGATTCCGCGTATGTATGAGATTAGATAAGAGTAGTTACCATTTTTCAAAGATGCATTGACTGTACCTAACTCAACTCAGATATCATAGAAACACTACAGTTATTTCTTTTTGTAAAAACTAAATCATACCGATAAAAATCTTAAAAAATGTAGTCGAGCTGCCAAGTTTCACCAATTAAAATAGGCGGTGTGCAGGACTGCCATATTGTAGGTTCCTCGTTATAGAAAAAGCAAGGCGTTGGATGTTAAAATACAACAATTGTTGTATGAAGTGCCAAAAGGAGAGTGGGCTCATTATGTACTTTGACAAATACGCAGTCTACTTCAAGCGCATAGAATCTGCTTCCAACAAAATATTCATCCAAAGCATCCAAAAGATCGCAATAAACACTACCCGTCATATGTACGGACTCGCAAAAATTATTGCAATAATATTGCATCACCCTGACTCACCTCGATAACTCTAAAACCAGAACACCCACAAAAATGCCGCCTTCAGAAAAGTTGTTGCTTTTGGCCTTCTGAATAACTTACCTGAAGACAGCATCTTTGTAAGTCCTCAGTTTTTGGAGATATCGAGGTAAGTCAGGGTGATGCAATATTGTTGCAATACTTTTTGTGAGTCCGTACTTATGACGGGTAGTGTATATTAAGATTTCCGATTGATGCTTTGTAACTAAAAGGTTGTGACTGAGTATAGAATTAGCTGATGTTAAAATACACGTTAATGAAACCTTAACCGCAAACTTATCGCAGACTGTTAGAAGACAGCTTCTACTATGACCAGGATTCAAGAATCTTGACCTACGCGAAGTTGTAAAGGAGACAACTACGTTATAAATGTGGTGGAAATGCAAGGGATGTAATTATTCAATAAACCTAATTATTAAAAAAGATGCTCATAATCTCAAATTCAGGTAAATTTCTTGCGAGAAAGGCAACATGAATATTAAAGAGATGGATATTATTTTAGATAAAAATTCAACCTACAAGTCATACAGTAAAAAGGGCCCATATAGCCGAGGCGGTAAACGCACGGGTATTCAGCATGACCATGCTGAGGGTGACGGGTTCGATTCCCGGTCGGTCCAGGATCTTTTCGTAATGGAAATTTCCTTGACTTCCTTGGGCATAGAGTATCTTCGTGCCTGCCACACGATATACACATGCAAAATGGTCATTGGCAGAGGAAGCTCTCAGTTAATAACTGTGGAAGTGCTCATAGAACACTGAGGCAGGCTTTGTCCCAGTGAGGACGTTATGCCAAGAAGAGGAGGAAGTCATACAGTAAGCAACAAACATATAATTTAAAAAAAGATTGCTTGAATTCCGGGATTAAATACAATCATAAATTATTGAGAAAATGATATCTTTAAACGCACCAAAACTGGTACAAATCTCCAAGGGAATTATTTATTTGAATTCAATTTTTACTAACAGTTTTCAGTCTTATCCAAACCCCATCTTTCATAATATGAGCACAAATTACACAGCGCAACATTTTTTTGTCTCAAGAGCAAACTTATGTGTCTCCGAAGGATTTTGGGCCGCTGAATCCGAATCCGGGCTCAGATTTGCTTCAACACGTCACAATTTTGAGCTATACCTCAATTTATAGGGCAAAATATGCGATTTTGGGCTTTTTTGACAGCAAGCCATTAAGCAAGGAAATATTTTTTTAAAGCAATCAAAAGGTTAATTGATCAATTAACATCTAAATTAACGGCTCATGCAAAATATTTCGTTTTACCTAATCAAATTTGATAGATTTTAGCATTTTATGTTAGTATGAAAACTTGCATGCAACTTTTGGAGGGTGACTTGTATGAGAAATATCGTACCTAACATAAATCGCTTAAAACTATCAAATTTGATTAGGTAAAACGAAATATTTTGTATGAGTCGTTAATTTAGATGTTAATTGACCAATTAACCTTTTGATTGCTTAAAAAAAATATTTCCTTGCTTAATGG
>NC_085138.1:106300265-106401265 GCF_035046485.1 Aedes albopictus | reverse complement strand
AGAATCCTCCAACACCCAAGAATCCTACCACACCCAAAATCCTCCCTCACCAAGAATCCTCCAACACCAAGAATCCTTCAACACCCAAGAATCCTACCACACCCAAAATCCTCCCTCACCAAGAATCCTCCAACACCAAGAATCCTTCAACACCCAAGAATCCTACCACCCCAAAATCCTCCCTCACCAAGAATCCTCCAACACCAAGAATCCTTCAACACCCAAGAATCCTACCACACCCAAAATCCTCCCTCACCAAGAATCCTCCAACACCAAGAATCCTTCAACACCCAAGAATCCAACCACACCCAAAATCCTCCAACACCCAAGAATCCTCCCACACCCAAAATCCTCCCTCACCAAGAATCCTCCAACACCAAGAATCCTTCAACACCCAAGAATCCTACCACACCCAAAATCCTCCAACACCCAAGAATCCAACCACACCCAAAATCCTCCCTTACCATGAATCCTCCCACACCCAAAGTCCTCCCTCACCAAGAATCCTCCAACACTCAAGAATCCTCCCACACCCAAAATCCTCCCTCACCAAGAATCCTCCAACACCAAGAATCCTCCAACACCCAAGAATCCTACCACACCCAAAATCCTCCCTCACCAAGAATCCTCCAACACCAAGAATCCTTCAACACCCAAGAATCCTACCACACCCAAAATCCTCCCTCACCAAGAATCCTCCAACACCAAGAATCCTTCAACACCCAAGAATCCTACCACACCCAAAATCCTCCCTCACCAAGAATCCTCCAACACCAAGAATCCTTCAACACCCAAGAATCCTACCACACCCAAAATCCTCCCTCACCAAGAATCCTCCAACACCAAGAATCCTTCAACACCCAAGAATCCTACCACACCCAAAATCCTCCCTCACCAAGAATCCTCCCCCACCCAAAATCCTCCCTCACAAAGAATCCTTGCACACCAAGAATCCTCCAACACCCAAGAATCCTACCACACCCACTATGCTCCCTCACCAAGAATCCTCCCTCACCAAGAATCCTCCAAAACCCAAAAATCCTTCCACACCCAAAATCCTCCCTCACCAAGAATCCTCCCACACCCAAAATCCTCCCTCACCAGGAATCCTCCAACACCCAAGAATCCTCCAACACCCAAGAATCCTACCACACCCAAAATCCTCCCTCACCAAGAATCCTCCAACACCAAGAATCCTTCAACACCCAAGAATCCTACCACACCCAAAATCCTCCCGCACCAAGAATCCTCCAACACCCAAGAATCCTACCACACCCAATATGCTCCCTCACCAAGAATCCTCCCTCACCAAGAATCCTCCCTCACCAAGAATCCTCCCTCACCAAGAATCCTCCAAAACCCAAGAATCCTTCCACACCCAAAATCCTCCCTCACCAAGAATCCTCCCCCACCCAAAATCCTCCCGCACCAAGAATCCTCCCCCACCCAAAATCCTCCCTTACCATGAATCCTCCCACACCCAAAATCCTCCCGCATCAAGAATCCTCCCCCACCCAAAATCCTCCCTTACCATGAATCCTCCCACACCCAAAATCCTTACTCAACAAGAATCCTCCAACACCCAAGAATCCTACCACACCCAAAATCCTCCCGCACCAAGAATCCTCCCCCACCCAAAATCCTCCCTCACCAAGAATTCTTGCACACCAAGAATCCTCCAACACCCAAGAATCCTACCACACCCAAAATCCTCCCTCACCAAGAATCCTCCAACACCAAGAATCCTCCAACACCCAAGAATCCTACCACACCCAAAATCCTCCCTCGCCTAGAATCCTTGCACACCAAGAATCCTCCAACACCCAAGAATCCTACCACACCCAAAATCCTCCCGCACCAAGAATCCTCCCCCACCCAAAATCCTCCCTCACCAAGAATTCTTGCACACCAAGAATCCTCCAACACCCAAGAATCCTCCCACACCCAAAATCCTCCCTCACCAAGAATCCTCCAACACCAAGAATCCTCCAACACCCAAGAATCCTACCACACCCAAAATCCTCCCTCACCAAGAATCCTCCAACACCAAGAATCCTTCAACACCCAAGAATCCTACCACACCCAAAATCCTCCAACACCCAAGAATCCTACCACACCCAAAATCCTCCCTTACCATGAATCCTCCCACACCCAAAATCCTCCCTCACCAAGAATCCTCCAACATCCAAGAATCCTCCCACACCCAAAATCCTCCCGCACCAAGAATCCTCCAACACCAAGAATCCTCCAACACCCAAGAATCCTACCACACCCAAAATCCTCCCTCACCAAGAATCCTCCAACACCAAGAATCCTTCAACGCCCAAGAATCCTACCACACCCAAAATCCTCATGCACCAAGAACCCTCCCCCACCCAAAATCCTCCCTCACCAAGAATCCTCCAACACCCAAGAATCCTACCACACCCAAAATCCTCCCTCACCAAGAATCATCCAACACCAAGAATCCTTCAACACCCAAGAATCCTACCACACCCAAAATCCTCCAACACCCAAGAATCCTACCACACCCAAAATCCTCCCTCACCAAGAATCCTCCAACACCAAGAATCCTTCAACACCCAAGAATCCTACCACACCCAAAATCCTCATGCACCAAGAACCCTCCCCCACCCAAAATCCTCCCTCACCAAGAATCCTCCAACACCCAAGAATCCTACCACACCCAAAATCCTCCCTCACCAAGAATCCTTGCACACCAAGAATCCTCCAACACCCAAGAATCCTTCCACACCCAAAATCCTCCCTTTCCATGAATCCTCCCACACCCAAAATCCTCCCTCACCAAGAATTCTTGCACACCAAGAATCCTCCAACACCCAAGAATCCTCCCACACCCAAAATCCTCCCTCACCAAGAATCCTCCAACACCAAGAATCCTCCAACACCCAAGAATCCTACCACACCCAAAATCCTCCCTCACCAAGAATCCTCCAACACAAAGAATCCTTCAACACCCAAGAATCCTACCACACCCAAAATCCTCCAACACCCAAGAATCCTACCACACCCAAAATCCTCCCTTACCATGAATCCTCCCACACCCAAAATCCTCCCTCACCAAGAATCCTCCAACACCCAAGAATCCTCCCACACCCAAAATCCTCCCTCACCAAGAATCCTCCAACACCAAGAATCCTCCAACACCCAAGAATCCTACCACACCCAAAATCCTCCCTCACCAAGAATCCTCCAACACCAAGAATCCTTCAACACCCAAGAATCCTACCACACCCAAAATCCTCCAACACCAAGAATCCTACCACACCCAAAATCCTCCCTCACCAAGAATCCTCCCTCACCAAGAATCCTTCAACACCCAAGAATCCTACCACACCCAAAATCCTCCCGCACCAAGAATCCTCCCCCACCCAAAATCCTCCCTCACCTAGAATCCTTGCACACCAAGAATCCTCCAACACCCAAGAATCCTACCACACCCAAAATCCTCCCGCACCAAGAATCCTCCCCCACCCAAAATCCTCCCTCACCAAGAATTCTTGCACACCAAGAATCCTCCAACACCCAAGAATCCTCCCACACCCAAAATCCTCCCTCACCAAGAATCCTCCAACACCAAGAATCCTCCAACACCCAAGAATCCTCCCCCACCCAAAATCCTCCCTCACCAAGAATTCTTGCACACCAAGAATCCTCCAACACCCAAGAATCCTCCCACACCCAAAATCCTCCCTCACCAAGAATCCTCCAACACCAAGAATCCTTCAACACCCAAGAATCCTACCACACCCAAAATCCTCCAACACCCAAGAATCCTACCACACCCAAAATCCTCCCTTACCATGAATCCTCCCACACCCAAAATCCTCCCTCACCAAGAATCCTCCAACACCCAAGAATCCTCCCACACCCAAAATCCTCCCTCACCAAGAATCCTCCAACACCAAGAATCCTTCAACACCCAAGAATCCTACCACACCCAAAATCCTCCAACACCCAAGAATCCTACCACATCCAAAATCCTCCCTCACCAAGAATCCTCCAACACCAAGAATCCTTCAACACCCAAGAATCCTACCACACCCAAAATCCTCATGCACCAAGAACCCTCCCCCACCCAAAATCCTCCCTCACCAAGAATCCTCCAACACCCATGAATCCTACCACACCCAAAATCCTCCCTCACCAAGAATCCTTGCACACCAAGAATCCTCCAACACCCAAGAATCCTTCCACACCCAAAATCCTCCCTTTCCATGAATCCTCCCACACCCAAAATCCTCCCTCACCAAGAATTCTTGCACACCAAGAATCCTCCAACACCCAAGAATCCTCCCACACCCAAAATCCTCCCTCACCAAGAATCCTCCAACACCAAGAATCCTTCAACACCCAAGAATCCTACCACACCCAAAATCCTCCAACACCCAAGAATCCTACCACACCCAAAATCCTCCCTTACCATGAATCCTCCCACACCCAAAATCCTCCCTCACCAAGAATCCTCCAACACCCAAGAATCCTCCCACACCCAAAATCCTCCCTCACCAAGAATCCTCCAACACCAAGAATCCTCCAACACCCAAGAATCCTCCCACACCCAAAATCCTCCCTCACCAAGAATCCTCCAACACCAAGAATCCTTCAACACCCAAGAATCCTACCACACCCAAAATCCTCCAACACCCAAGAATCCTACCACACCCAAAATCCTCCCTTACCATGAATCCTCCCACACCCAAAATCCTCCCTCACCAAGAATCCTTCAACACCCAAGAATCCTACCACACCCAAAATCCTCATGCACCAAGAACCCTCCCCCACCCAAAATCCTCCCTCACCAAGAATCCTCCAACACCCAAGAATCCTACCACACCCAAAATCCTCCCTCACCAAGAATCCTTGCACACCAAGAATCCTCCCCCACCCAAAATCCTCCCTCACCAAGAATTCTTGCACACCCAAAATCCTCCCTCACCAAGAATCCTCCAACACCAAGAATCCTCCAACACCCAAGAATCCTACCACACCCAAAATCCTCCCTCACCAAGAATCCTCCAACACCAAGAATCCTTCAACACCCAAGAATCCTACCACACCCAAAATCCTCCAACACCCAAGAATCCTACCACACCCAAAATCCTCCCTCACCAAGAATCCTCCAACACCAAGAATCCTTCAACACCCAAGAATCCTACCACACCCAAAATCTTCCAACACCCAAGAATCCTCCCACACCCAAAATCCTCCCTCACCAAGAATCCTCCAACACCCAAAATCCTCTCTCACCAAGAATCCTCCAACACCCAAGAATCCTCCCACACCCAAAATCCTCCCTCACCAAGAATCCTCCAACACCAAGAATCCTCCAACACCCAAGAATCCTACCAAACCCAAAATCCTCCCTCACCAAGAATCCTCCAACACCAAGAATCCTTCAACACCCAAGAATCCTACCACACCCAAAATCCTCCAACACCCAAGAATCCTACCACACCCAAAATCCTCCCTCACCAAGAATCCTCCAACACCAAGAATCCTTCAACACCCAAGAATCCTACCACACCCAAAATCCTCCCTCACCAAGAACCCTCCCCCACCCAAAATCCTCCCTCACCAAGAATCCTCCAACACCCAAGAATCCTACCACACCCAAAATCCTCCCTCACCAAGAATCCTCCAACACCAAGAATCCTTCAACACCCAAGAATCCTACCACACCCAAAATCCTCCCGCACCAAGAATCCTCCAACACCCAAGAACCCTACCACACCCAATATGCTCCCTCGCCAAGAATCCTCCCTCACCAAGAATCCTCCCTCATCAAGAATCCTCCAAAACCCAAGAATCCTTCCACACCCAAAATCCTCCCTCACCAAGAATCCTCCCCCACCCAAAATCCTCCCGCACCAAGAATCCTCCCCCACCCAAAATCCTCCCTTACCATGAATCCTCCCACACCCAAAATCCTCCCGCACCAAGAATCCTCCCCCACCCAAAATCCTCCCTTACCATGAATCCTCCCACACCCAAAATCCTCCCTCACCAAGAATCCTCCAACACCCAAGAATCCTACCACACCCAATATGCTCCCTCACCAAGAATCCTCCCTCACCAAGAATCCTCCCTCACCAAGAATCCTCCATAACCCAAGAATCCTTCCACACCCAAAATCAGTGTTGCGAATACTCACTAGGGAAAAATTATACTCACTTGCTTCTATCTCAGTCCAGAAGCATGCTATCAAAAAATGATGTTTTAAGGACTTTTAGATTGTAGTTTAATCTAAAAGTTTTCCGAATAAACTGAAGGTCCCAGATGCATACAAAAACCGTCAGAGAGATGTGAGCACAAGGTGAGTATGAATTACACGAATTTTACTCACCTCGTACTCACAGGTCTCTCACAACTTTGGTATGCGTCTGCGATCTTTACTTTATTCGGCAAACTTTTAGATTGAACTACAATCTAAAAGTCCTTCATACATCATTTTTTGATAGCATGCTTCTGGACTGAGATAGAAGCAAGTGAGTATCACTCTTGCAAGTGAGTATTCTCAACACTGCCCAAAATCCTCCCTCACCAAGAATACTCCCCCACCCAAAATCCTCCCTCACCAAGAATCCTTGCACACCAAGAATCCTCCAACACCCAAGAATCCTCCCACACCCAAAATCCTCCCTCACCAAGAATCCTCCAACACCAAGAATCCTTCAACACCCAAGAATCCTACCACACCCAAAATCCTCCAACACCCAAGAATCCTACCACACCCAAAATCCTCCCTCACCAAGAATCCTCCAACACCAAGAATCCTTCAACACCCAAGAATCCTACCACACCCAAAATCCTCCAACACCCAAGAATCCTACCACACCCAAAATCCTCCCTTACCATGAATCCTCCCACACCCAAAATCCTCCCTCACCAAGAATCCTCCAACACCCAAGAATCCTCCCACTCCCAAAATCCTCCCTCACCAAGAATCCTCCAACACCAAGAATCCTCCAACACCCAAGAATCCTTCAACACCCAAGAATCCTACCACACCCAAAATCCTCCCGCACCAAGAACCCTCCCCCACCCAAAATCCTCCCTCACCAAGAATCCTTGCACACCAAGAATCCTCCAACACCCAAGAATCCTCCCACACCCAAAATCCTCCCTCACCAAGAATCCTCCAACACCAAGAATCCTTCAACACCCAAGAATCCTACCACACCCAAAATCCTCCAACACCCAAGAATCCTCCCACTCCCAAAATCCTCCCTCACCAAGAATCCTCCCTCACCAAGAATCCTCCAACACCAAGAATCCTTCAACACCCAAGAATCCTACCACACCCAAAATCCTCCCGCACCAAGAACCCTCCCCCACCCAAAATCCTCCCTCACCAAGAATCCTCCAACACCCAAGAATCCTATCACACCCAATATGCTCCCTCACCAAGAATCCTCCCCCACCCAAAATCCTCCCGCACCAAGAATCCTCCCCCACCCAAAATCCTCCCTCACCAAGAATCCTCCAACACCCAAGAATCCTACCACACCCAATATGCTCCCTCATCAAGAATCCTCCCTCACCAAGAATCCTCCCTCACCAAGAATCCTCCAAAACCCAAGAATCCTTCCACACCCAAAATCCTCCCTCACCAAGAATACTCCCCCACTCAAAATCCTCCCTCACCAAGAATCCTTGCACACCAAGAATCCTCCAACACCCAAGAATCCTCCCACACCCAAAATCCTCCCTCACCAAGAATCCTTCCGCACCAAGAATCCTCCCTCACCCAAAATCCTCCCTCACCAAGAATCCTTCAACACCCAAGAATCCTACCACACCCAAAATCCTCCCTCACCAAGAATCCTCCAACACCAAGAATCCTCCAACACCCAAGAATCCTACCACACCCAAAATCCTCCCTCACCAAGAATCCTCCAACACCAAGAATCCTCCAACACCCAAGAATCCTACCACACCCAAAATCCTCCCTCACCAAGAATCCTCCAACACCAAGAATCCTCCAACACCCAAGAATCCTACCACACCCAAAATCCTCCCTCACCAAGAATCCTCCAACACCAAGAATCCTTCAACACCAAAGAATCCTACCACACCCAAAATCCTCCAACACCCAAGAATCCTACCACACCCAAAATCCTCCCTCACCAAGAATCCTCCAACACCAAGAATCCTTCAACACCCAAGAATCCTACCACACCCAAAATCCTCCAACACCCAAGAATCCTACCACACCCAAAATCCTCCCTTACCATGAATCCTCCCACACCCAAAATCCTCCCTCACCAAGAATCCTCCAACACCAAGAATCCTCCAACACCCAAGAATCCTACCACACCCAAAATCCTCCCTCACCAAGAATCCTCCAACACCAAGAATCCTTCAACACCCAAGAATCCTACCACACCCAAAATCCTCCAACACCCAAGAATCCTACCACACCCAAAATCCTCCCTCACCAAGAATCCTCCAACACCCAAGAATCCTCCCACACCCAAAATCCTCCCTCACCAAGAATCCTTCAACACCAAGAATCCTTCAACACCCAAGAATCCTACCACACCCACAATCCTCCAACACCCAAGAATCCTACCACACCCAAAATCCTCCCTCACCAAGAATCCTCCAACACCAAGAATCCTCCCTCACTCAAAATCCGCCCCCACCAAGAATCCTCCCACACCCAAGAATCCTCTCACACCCAAAATCTTCCCTCACCAAGAATCCTCCCTCACCAAGAATCCTCCCTCACCCAAAATCCTCTCTCACCAAGAATCCTCCCTCACCAAGAATCCTCCCACGCCCTAGAATCCTCCCACACCCTAAATCCTCCCTCACCAAGAATCCTCCATCACCAAGAATCCGCCCTCACCCAAAATCCTCCCTCGCCAAGAATAATCCCTCACCAAGAATCCTCCCACACCCAAAATCCTCCCACACCCAAAATCCTCCCTCACCAAGAATCCTCTCTCACCAAAAATTCTTCCTCATCAAGAATCCTCCCTCACTCAAAATCCTCCTCCACCAAGAATCCTCCCACTCCCAAGAATCCTCCCACACCAAAAATCTTCCCTCACCAAGAATCCTGCCCCACCAAGAATCCTCCCTCACCAAGAATCCTCCCACGCCCTAGAATCCTCCCACACCCAAAATCCTCCCTCACCAAGAATCCTCCCTCACCAAGAATCCTCCCTTACCCAAAATCCTCCCTCACCAAGAATCCTCCCACACCCAAAAATTCTCCCCCGCCCAGAATCCTCCCTCACCAAGAATCCTCCCTCACCATGAATCCTCCCTCACCAAGAATCCTCTCTCACCAAGAATCCTCCATCACCAAGAATCCTTCCTCACCGAAAATTCCTCCCTCGCCATGAATCCTCCCTCACCAAGAATCCTACCACACCCAAAATCCTCCCTCACCAAGAATCCTTGCACACCAAGAATCCTCCAACACCCAAGAATCCTTCCACACCCAATATCCTCCCTTTCCATGAATCCTCCCACACCCAAAATCCTCTCTCACCAAGAATCCTCCCCCACCCAAAATCCTCCCTCACCAAGAATCCTTCCACACCCAAAATCCTCCCTTTCCATGAATCCTCCCACACCCAAAATCCTCTCTCACCAAGAATCCTCCCACACCCAAAATCCTCCCTCACCAAGAATCCCCCAACACCAAGAATCCTCCAACACCAAGAATCCTACCACACCCAAAATCCTCCCTCACCAAGAATCCTCCCCCACCCAAAATCCTCCCTCACCAAGAATCCTCCAACACCCAAGAATCCTCCCACACCCAAAATCCTCCCTCACCAAGAATCCTCCAACACCAAGAATCCTCCAACACCCAAGAATCCTACCACACCCAAAATCCTCCCTCACCTAGAATCCTTGCACACCAAGAATCCTCCAACACCCAAGAATCCTACCACACCCAAAATCCTCCCGCACCAAGAATCCTCCCCCACCCAAAATCCTCCCTCACCAAGAATTCTTGCACACCAAGAATCCTCCAACACCCAAGAATCCTACCACACCCAAAATCCTCCCTTACCATGAATCCTCCCACACCCAAAATCCTCCCTCACCAAGAATCCTCCAACACCCAAGAATCCTACCACACCCAAAATCCTCCCTCACCAAGAATCCTTGCACACCAAGAATCCTCCAACACCCAAGAATCCTACCACACCCAAAATCCTCCCTCACCAAGAATTCTTGCACACCAAGAATCCTCCAACACCCAAGAATCCTACCACACCCAAAATCCTCCCGCACCAAGAATCCTCCCCCACCCAAAATCCTCCCTCACCAAGAATTCTTGCACACCAAGAATCCTCCAACACCCAAGAATCCTACCACACCCAAAATCCTCCCTTACCATGAATCCTCCCACACCCAAAATCCTCCCTCACCAAGAATCCTCCAACACCCAAGAATCCTACCACACCCAAAATCCTCCGTCACCAAGAATCCTTGCACACCAAGAATCCTCCAACACCCAAGAATCCTTCCACACCCAAAATCCTCCCTTTCCATGAATCCTCCCACACCCAAAATCCTCTCTCACCAAGAATCCTCCCCCACCCAAAATCCTCCTTCACCAAGAATCCTCCAACACCAAGAATCCTTCAACACCCAAGAATCCTACCACACCCAAAATCCTCATGCACCAAGAACCCTCCCCCACCCAAAATCCTCCCTCACCAAGAATCCTCCAACACCCAAGAATCCTACCTCACCCAAAATCCTCCCTCACCAAGAATCCTTGCACACCAAGAATCCTCCAACACCCAAGAATCCTTCCACACCCAAAATCCTCCCTTTCCATGAATCCTCCCACACCCAAAATCCTCTCTCACCAAGAATCCTCCTCCACCCAAAATCCTCCCTCACCAAGAATTCTGGCACACCCAAAATCCTCCCTCACCAAGAATCCTCCTACACCAAGAATCCTCCAACACCCAAGAATCCTACCACACCCAAATTCCTCCCTCACCAAGAATCCTCCAACACCAAGAATCCTTCAACACCCAAGAATCCTACCACACCCAAAATCCTCCAACACCCAAGAATCCTACCACACCCAAAATCCTCCCTCACCAAGAATCCTCCAACACCAAGAATCCTTCAACACCCAAGAATCCTACCACACCCAAAATCCTCCAACACCCAAGAATCCTCCCACACCCAAAATCCTCCCTCACCAAGAATCCTCCAACACCAAGAATCCTTCAACACCCAAGAATCCTACCACACCCAAAATCCTCCAACACCCAAGAATCCAACCACACCCAAAATCCTCCCTTACCATGTATCCTCCCACACCCAAAATCCTCCCTCACCAAGAATCCTCCAACACTCAAGAATCCTCCCACACCCAAAATCCTCCCTCACCAAGAATCCTCCAACACCAAGAATCCTCCAACACCCAAGAAACCTACCACACCCAAAATCCTCCCTCACCAAGAATCCTCCAACACCAAGAATCCTTCAACACCCAAGAATCCTACCACACCCAAAATCCTCCAACACCCAAGAATCCAACCACACCCAAAATCCTCCCTTACCATGAATCCTCCCACACCCAAAATCCTCCCTCACCAAGAATCCTCCAACACTCAAGAATCCTCCCACACCCAAAATCCTCCCTCACCAAGAATCCTCCAACACCAAGAATCCTCCAACACCCAAGAATCCTACCACACCCAAAATCCTCCCTCACCAAGAATCCTCCAACACCAAGAATCCTTCAACACCCAAGAATCCTACCACACCCAAAATCCTCCAACACCCAAGAATCCTACCACACCCAAAATCCTCCCTCACCAAGAATCCTCCAACACCAAGAATCCTTCAACACCCAAGAATCCTACCGCACCCAAAATCCTCATGCACCAAGAACCCTCCCCCACCCAAAATCCTCCCTCACCAAGAATCCTCCAACACCCAAGAATCCTACCACACCCACTATGCTCCCTCACCAAGAATCCTCCCTCACCAAGAATCCTCCCTCACCAAGAATCCTCCAAAACCCAAAAATCCTTCCACACCCAAAATCCTCCCTCACCAAGAATCCTCCCCCACCCAAAATCCTCCCTCACCAAGAATCCTTGCACACCAAGAATCCTCCAACACCCAAGAATCCTACCACACCCAAAATCCTCCCTTACCATGAATCCTCCCACACGAAAAATCCTCCCTCACCAAGAATCCTCCAACACCCAAGAATCCTCCAACACCCAAGAATCCTACCACACCCAAAATCCTCCCGCACCAAGAATCCTCCAACACCCAAGAATCCTACCACACCCAATATGCTCCCTCACCAAGAATCCTCCCTCACCAAGAATCCTCCCTCACCAAGAATCCTCCAAAACACAAGAATCCTTCCACACCCAAAATCCTCCCTCACCAAGAATCCTCCCCCACCCAAAATCCTCCCGCACCAAGAATCCTCCCCCACCCAAAATCCTCCCTTACCATGAATCCTCCCACACCCAAAATCCTCCCGCACCAAGAATCCTCCCCCACCCAAAATCCACCCTTACCATGAATCCTCCCACACCCAAAATCCTCCCTCACCAAGAATCCTCCAACACCCAAGAATCCTACCACACCCAATATGCTCCCTCACCAAGAATCCTCCCTCACCAAGAATCCTCCCTCACCAAGAATCCTCCAAAACCCAAGAATCCTTCCACACCCAAAATCCTCCCTCACCAAGAATACTCCCCCACCCAAAATCCTCCCTCACCAAGAATCCTTGCACACCAAGAATCCTCCAACACCCAAGAATCCTCCCACACCCAAAATCCTCCCTCACCAAGAATCCTCCCTCACCCAAAATCCTCCCTCACCAAGAATCCTTCAACACCCAAGAATCCTACCACACCCAAAATCCTCCCTCGCTAGGAATCCTTCCTCACCATGAATCTTCCCTCACCAAGAATCCTCCCCCACCCAAAATCCTCCCTCACCAAGAATCCTCCAACACCCAAGAATCCTCCCACACCCAAAATCCTCCCTCACCAAGAATCCTCCAACACCAAGAATCCTCCAACACCCAAGAATCCTACCACACCCAAAATCCTCCCTCACCAAGAATCCTCCAACACCAAGAATCCTTCAACACCCAAGAATCCTACCACACCCAAAATCCTCCAACACCCAAGAATCCTACCACACCCAAAATCCTCCCTCACCAAGAATCCTCCAACACCAAGAATCCTTTAACACCCAAGAATCCTACCACACCCAAAATCCTCCAACTCCCAAGAATCCTACCACACCCAAAATCCTCCCTTACCACGAATCCTCCCACACCCAAAATCCTCCCTCACCAAGAATCCTCCAACACCCAAGAATCCTCCCACACCCAAAATCCTCCCTCACCAAGAATCCTCCAACACCAAGAATCCTCCAACACCCAAGAATCCTACCACACCCAAAATCCTCCCTCACCAAGAATCCTCCAACACCAAGAATCCTCCAACACCCAAGAATCCTCCCACACCCAAAATCCTCCCTCACCAAGAATCCTCCAACACCAAGAATCCTCCAACACCCAAGAATCCTACCACACCCAAAATCCTCCCTCACCAAGAATCCTCCAACACCAAGAATCCTTCAACACCCAAGAATCCTACCACACCCAAAATCCTCCAACACCCAAGAATCCTACCACACCCAAAATCCTCCCTCACCAAGAATCCTCCAACACCAAGAATCCTTCAACACCCAAGAATCCTACCACACCCAAAATCCTCCAACACCCAAGAATCCTACCACACCCAAAATCCTCCCTTACCATGAATCCTCCCACACCCAAAATCCTCCCTCACCAAGAATCCTCCAACACCAAGAATCCTCCAACACCCAAGAATCCTACCACACCCAAAATCCTCCCTCACCAAGAATCCTCCAACACCAAGAATCCTTCAACACCCAAGAATCCTACCACACCCAAAATCCTCCAACACCCAAGAATCCTACCACACCCAAAATCCTCCCTCACCAAGAATCCTCCAACACCCAAGAATCCTCCCACACCCAAAATCCTCCCTCACCAAGAATCCTCCAACACCAAGAATCCTCCAACACCCAAGAATCCTACCACACCCAAAATCCTCCCTCACCAAGAATCCTCCAACACCAAGAATCCTTCAACACCCAAGAATCCTACCACACCCAAGAATCCTCCCACACCCAAGAATCCTCTCACACCCAAAATCTTCCCTCACCAAGAATCCTCCCTCACCAAGAATCCTCCCTCACCCAAAATCCTCTCTCACCAAGAATCCTCCCTCACCAAGAATCCTCCCACGCCTCAGAATCCTCCCACACCCTAAATCCTCCCTCACCAAGAATCCTCCATCACCAAGAATCCGCCCTCACCCAAAATCCTCCCTCGCCAAGAATAATCCCTCACCAAAAATCCTCCCACACCCAAAATCCTCCCACACCCAAAATCCTCTCTTACCAAGAATCCTTCCTCACCATGAATCTTCCCTCAAAAGTAATCCTCCCACATCCAAAATCCTCCCTCACCAAGAATCCTCCCTCACCAAGAATCCTCCCTCACCAAGAATCCGCCCTCACCCAAAATCCTCCCTCACCAAGAATCCTCTCTCACCAAAAATTCTTCCTCATCAAGAATCCTCCCTCACCCAAAATCCCCCCTCACCAAGAATCCTCTCTCACCAAGAATCCTCCCTCACCCAATATCCTCTCTCACCAAGAATCCTCCCTCACTCAAAATCCTCCTCCACCAAGAATCCTCCCACACCCAAGAATCCTCCCACACCAAAAATCTTCCCTCACCAAGAATCCTGCCCCACCAAGAATCCTCCCTCACCAAGAATCCTCCCACGCCCTAGAATCCTCCCACACCCAAAATCCTCCCTCACCAAGAATCCTCCCTCACCAAGAATCCTCCCTTACCCAAAATCCTCCCTCACCAAGAATCCTCCATCACCAAGAATCCTCCCTCACCGAAAATTTCTCCCTCACCATGAATCCTCCCTCACCAAGAATCCTACCACACCCAAAATCCTCCCTCACCAAGAATCCTTGCACACCAAGAATCCTCCAACATCCAAGAATCCTTCCACACCCAAAATCCTCCCTTTCCATGAATCCTCCCACACCCAAAATCCTCCCTCACCAAGAATCCTCCATCACCAAGAATCCTCCCACACCCAAAAATTCTCCCCCGCCCAGAATCCTCCCTCACCAAGAATCCTCCCTCACCATGAATCCTCCCTCACCAAGAATCCTCTCTCACCAAGAATCCTCCACCACCAAGAATCCTCCCTCACCGAAAATTCCTCCCTCACCATGAATCCTCCCTCACCAAGAATCCTACCACACCCAAAATCCTCCCTCACCAAGAATCCTTGCACACCAAGAATCCTCCAACATCCAAGAATCCTTCCACACCCAAAATCCTCCCTTTCCATGAATCCTCCCACACCCAAAATCCTCTCTCACCAAGAATCCTCCCCCACCCAAAATCCTCCCTCACCAAGAATTCTTGCACACCAAGAATCCTCCAACACCCAAGAATCCTCCCACACCCAAAATCCTCCCTCACCAAGAATTCTCCAACACCAAGAATCCTCCAACACCATGAATCCTACCACACCCAAAATCCTCCCTCACCAAGAATCCTCCAACACCAAGAATCCTTCAACACCCAAGAATCCTACCACACCCAAAATCCTCCAACACCCAAGAATCCTACCACACCCAAAATCCTCCCTTACCATGAATCCTACCACACCCAAAATCCTCCCTCACCAAGAATCCTTGCACACCAAGAATCCTCCAACACCCAAGAATCCTTCCACACCCAAAATCCTCCCTTTCCATGAATCCTCCCACACCCAAAATCCTCCCAAACCTAGAATCCTTGCACACCAAGAATCCTCCAACACCCAAGAATCCTACCACACCCAAAATCCTCCCGCACCAAGAATCCTCCCCCACCCAAAATCCTCCCTCACCAAGAATTCTTGCACACCAAGAATCCTCCAACACCCAAGAATCCTTCCACACCCAAAATCCTCCCTTTCCATGAATCCTCCCACACCCAAAATACTCCCTCACCTAGAATCCTTGCACACCAAGAATCCTCCAACACCCAAGAATCCTACCACACCCAAAATCCTCCCTCACCTAGAATCCTTGCACACCAAGAATCCTCCAACACCCAAGAATCCTACCACACCCAAAATCCTCCATTACCAAGAATCCTCCAACACCAAGAATCCTTCAACACCCAAGAATCCTACCACACCCAAAATCCTCATGCACCAAGAACCCTCCCCCACCCAAAATCCTCCCTCACCAAGAATCCTCCCCCACCTAAAATCCTCCCTCGCCAAGAATCCTCCCTCACCAAGAATCCTTTAACACCCAAGAATCCTCCCCCACCCAAAATCCTCCCTCACCAAGAATCCTTCAACACCCAAGAATCCTCCCCCACCCAAAATCCTCCCTCACCAAGAATCCTCCCCCACCCAAAATCCTCCCTCACCAAGAATCCTCCAACACCCAAGAATCCTTCCACACCCAAAATCCTCCCTTTCCATGAATCCTCCCACACCCAAAATCCTCCCAAACCTAGAATCCTTGCACACCAAGAATCCTCCAACACCCAAGAATCCTACCACACCCAAAATCCTCCCTCACCAAGAATCCTCCCCCACCCAAAATCCTCCCTCACCAAGAATTCTTGAACACCAAGAATCCTCCAACACCCAAGAATCCTTCCACACCCAAAATCCTCCCTTTCCATGAATCCTCCCACACCCAAAATCCTCCCTCACCAAGAATTCTTGAACACCAAGAATCCTACCACACCCAAAATTCTCCCTTACCATGAATCCTCCCACACCCAAAATCCTCCCTCACCAAGAATCCTCCAACACCCAAGAATCCTACCACACCCAAAATCCTCCCTCACCAAGAATCCTCCCCCACCCAAAATCCTCCCTCACCAAGAATCCTTGCACACCAAGAATCCTCCAACACCCAAGAATCCTACCACACCCAAAATCCTCCCGCACCAAGAATCCTCCCCCACCCAAAATCCTCCCTCACCAAGAATCCTTGCACACCAAGAATCCTCCAACACCCAAGAATCCTTCCACACCCAAAATCCTCCCTTTCCATGAATCCTCCCACACCCAAAATCCTCCCTCACCAAGAATCCTCCCCCACCCAAAATCCTCCCTCACCAAGAATTCTTGCACACCAAGAATCCTCCAACACCCAAGAATCCTCCCACACCCAAAATCCTCCCGCACCAAGAATCCTCCCCCACCCAAAATCCTCTCCCACCAAGAATCCTTGCACACCAAGAATAATCCAAAACCCAAGAATCCTTCCACACCCAAAATCCTCCCTCACCAAGACTCCTCCCCCACCCAAAATCCTCCCTCACCAAGAATCCTTGCACACCAAGAATCCTCCAACACCCAAGAATCCTACCACACCCAAAATCCTCCCGCACCAAGAATCCTCCCCCACCCAAAATCCTCCCTCACCAAGAATCCTTGCACACCAAGAATCCTCCAACACCCAAGAATCCTCCCACACCCAAAATCCTCCCTCACCAAGAATCCTTGCACACCAAGAATCCTTCAACACCCAAGAATCCTCCCACACCCAAAATCCTCCCTCACTAAGAATCCTTGCACACCAAGAATCCTCCCACACCCGAGAATTCCCCCACACCAAAAATCCTCCCTCACCCAAAATCCTCCCTTACCAAGAATCCTCCCTCACCCAAAATCCTCCCTCACCAAGAATCCACCCTCACAAAAAAATCCTCCCTCACCAAGAATCCTCCCTCACCAAGAATCCTCCCACACCTAAGAATCCTCCCACACCCAAAATCCTCCCTCACCAAGAATCTTCCCTTACCAAGAATCCTCCCTCACCAAGAATCCTCCCTCACCAAGAATCCTCCCTCACCAAGAATCCTCCCACACTCACGAATCCTCCCACTCCCACGAATCCTCCCTCACCAAGTATCTTCCCTTACGAAGAATCCTCCCTCACCAAGAATCCTCCCTCACAAGAATCCTCCCTCACCCAAAATCCTCCCTCACCAAGAATCCTTCCACACTAAGAATCCTCCCTAGCCAAGAATCCTCCCTCACCAAGAATCCTCCCACACCTTAAATCGTCCCTCACCAAGAATCCTCCCACATCCAAAATCTTCCCTCACCAAGAATCCTCCCTCACCAAGAATCCTCCCTCACCCAAAATCCTCCCTCACCAAGAATCCTCCCACACCCTAGAAGCCTCCCACACCCAAGAATCCTCCCTCACCAAGAATCCTCCCTCACCAAGAATCCTCCCACACCCAAAATCCTCCCTCACCAAGAATCCTCCCACACCCTAGAAGCCTCCCACACCCAAGAATCCTCCCTCACCGAAAATCCTCCCTCACCAAGAATCCTCCCTCATCAAGAATCCTTCCTCATTAAGAATCCTCCCACACCTAAAATCCTCCTTCACCAAGAATCCTCCCACACCTAAAATCCTCCCTCACCATGAATCCTCCCTAACCAAGAATCCTCCCACACCCAAAATTCTCCCTCATCAAGAATCCTTCCTCACCCAAAATCCTCCCTCAACAAGAAGCCTCCCTCACCAAGAATCCTCCCTCACCAAGAATCCTCCCTTACCAAGAATCCTTCCCCACCCAAAATCCTCCCTCACCAAGAATTCTTGCACACCAAGAATCCTCCAACACCCAAGAATCCTTCCACACCCAAAATCCTCCCTTACTATGAATCCTACCACACCCAAAATCCTCCCTCACCAAGAATCCTCCAACACCCAAGAATCCTCCCTCACCCAAAATCCTCCCTCACCAAGAATCCTTCAACACCCAAGAATCCTCCCCCACCCAAAATCCTCCCTCGCCAAGAATCCTCCCTCACCAAGAATCCTCCAACACCCAAGAATACTACCACACCCAAAATCCTCCCTTACCCAAAATCCTCCCTCACCAAGAATCCTCCATCACCAAGAATCCTCCCTCACCGAAAATTCCTCCCTCACCAAGAACCCTTCAACACCCAAGAATCCTACCACACCCAAAATCCCCCCTCGCCAAGAATCCTCCCTCACCAAGAATCCTCCCACACAAAAAATCCTCCCTCACCAAGAATCCTCCCGCACCAAGAATCCTCCCTCACCCAAAATCCTCCCTCACCAAGAATCCTCCAACACCCAAGAATCCTACCACACCCAAAATCCTTCCTCGCCAAGAATCCTCCCTCACCAAGAATCCTCCCCCACCCAAAATCCTCCCTCACCAAGAATCCTCCAACACCCAAGAATCCTCCCTCACCCAAAATCCTCCCTCACCCAAAATCCTCCCTCACCCAAAATCCTCCCTCACCAAGAATCCTTCAACACCCTAGAATCCTCCCCCACCCAAAATCCTCCCTCACCAAGAATCCACCCCCACCCAAAATCCTCCCTCGCCAAGACTCCTCCAACACCCAAGAATCCTACCACACCCAAAATCCTCCCTCACCCAAAATCCTCCCTCACCCAAAATCCTCCCTCACCAAGAATCCTTCAACACCAAGAATCCTCCAACACCCAAGAATCCTACCACACCCAAAATCCTCCCTCATCAAGAATCCTCCAACACCAAGAATCCTCCAACACCCAAAATCCTCCCTCACCTAGAATCCTTGCACACCAAGAATCCTCCAACACCCAAGAATCCTTCCACACCCAAAATCCTCCCTTTCCATGAATCCTCCCACACCCAAAATCCTCCCTCACCTAGAATCCTTGCACACCAAGAATCCTCCAACACCCAAGAATCCTACCACACCCAAAATCCTCCCGCACCAAGAATCCTCCCCCACCAAAAATCCTCCCTCACCAAGAATCCTCCAACACCTAAGAATCCTACCACACCCAAAATCCTCCCTCACCAAGAATCCTTGCACACCAAGAATCCTCCAACACCCAAGAATCCTACCACACCCAAAATCCTCCCTTACCATGAATCCTCCCACACCCAAAATCCTCCCGCACCAAGAATCCTCCACCACCCAAAATCCTCCCTCACCTAGAATCCTTGCACACCAAGAATCCTCCAACACCCAAGAATCCTACCACACCCAAAATCCTCCCGCACCCAAAATCCTCCCTCACCAAGAATCCTTGCACACCAAGAATCCTCCAACACCCAAGAATCCTTCCACACCCAAAATCCTCCCTTTCCATGAATCCTCCCACACCCAAAATCCTCCCTCACCTAGAATCCTTGCACACCAAGAATCCTCCAACACCCAAGAATCCTACCACACCCAAAATCCTACCGCACCAAGAATCCTCCCCCACCCAAAATCCTCCCTCACCAAGAATTCTTGCACACCAAGAATCCTCCAACACCCAAGAATCCTCCCACACCCAAAATCCTCCCTCACCAAGAATCCTCCAACACCAAGAATCCTTCAACACCCAAGAATCCTACCACACCCAAAATCCTCCAACACCCAAGAATCCTACCACACCCAAAATCCTCCCTTACCATGAATCCTCCCACACCCAAAATCCTCCCTCACCAAGAATCCTCCAACATCCAAGAATCCTCGCACACCCAAAATCCTCCCTCACCAAGAATCCTCCAACACCAAGAATCCTCCAACACCCAAGAATCCTCCCACACCCAAAATCCTCTCTCACCAAGAATCCTCCCCTACCCAAAATCCTCCCTCACCAAGAATTCTTGCACACCAAGAATCCTCCAACACCCAAGAATCCTCCCACACCCAAAATCCTCCCTCACCAAGAATCCTCCAACACAAAGAATCCTTCAACACCCAAGAATCCTACCACACCCAAAATCCTCTAACACCCAAGAATCCTACCACACCCAAAATCCTCCCTTACCATGAATCCTCCCACACCCAAAATCCTCCCTCACCAAGAATCCTCCAACACCCAAGAATCCTCCCACACCCAAAATCCTCCCTCACCAAGAATCCTCCAACACCAAGAATCCTCCAACACCCAAGAATCCTACCACACCCAAAATCCTCCCTCACCAAGAATCCTCCAACACCAAGAATCCTTCAACACCCAAGAATCCTACCACACCCAAAATCCTCCAACACCCAAGAATCCTACCACACCCAAAATCCTCCCTCACCAAGAATCCTCCCTCACCAAGAATCCTTCAACACCCAAGAATCCTCCCCCACCCAAAATCCTCCCTCACCAAGAATCCTTGCACACCAAGAATCCTCCAACACCCAAGAATCCTACCACACCCAAAATCCTCCCTCACCAAGAATCCTCCAACACCAAGAATCCTTCAACACCCAAGAATCCTACCACACCCAAAATCCTCCAACACCCAAGAATCCTACCACACCCAAAATCCTCCCTCACCAAGAATCCTCCCTCACCAAGAATCCTTCAACACCCAAGAATCCTACCACACCCAAAATCCTCCCGCACCAAGAATCCTCCCCCACCCAAAATCCTCCCTCACCAAGAATCCTTGCACACCAAGAATCCTCCAACACCCAAGAATCCTACCACACCCAAAATCCTCCCGCACCAAGAATCCTCCCCCACCCAAAATCCTCCCTCACCAAGAATTCTTGCACACCAAGAATCCTCCAACACCCAAGAATCCTCCCACACCCAAAATCCTCCCTCACCAAGAATCCTCCAACACCAAGAATCCTCCAACACCCAAGAATCCTACCACACCCAAAATCCTCCCTCACCAAGAATCCTCCAACACCAAGAATCCTTCAACACCCAAGAATCCTACCACACCCAAAATCCTCCAACACCCAAGAATCCTACCACACCCAAAATCCTCCCTCACCAAGAATCCTCCCTCACCAAGAATCCTTCAACACCCAAGAATCCTCCCCCACCCAAAATCCTCCCTCACCAAGAATCCTTGCACACCAAGAATCCTCCAACACCCAAGAATCCTACCACACCCAAAATCCTCCCGCACCAAGAATTCTTGCACACCAAGAATCCTCCAACACCCAAGAATCCTCCCACACCCAAAATCCTCCCTCACCAAGAATCCTCCAACACCAAGAATCCTCCAACACCCAAGAATCCTACCACACCCAAAATCCTCCCTCACCAAGAATCCTCCAACACCAAGAATCCTTCAACACCCAAGAATCCTACCACACCCAAAATCCCCAACACCCAAGAATCCTACCACACCCAAAATCCTCCCTCACCAAGAATCCTCCCTCACCAAGAATCCTTCAACACCCAAAATCCTCCCTCACCAAGAATCCTTGCACACCAAGAATCCTCCAACACCCAAGAATCCTACCACACCCAAAATCCTCCCGCACCAAGAAATCTTGCACACCAAGAATCCTCCAACACCCAAGAATCCTCCCACACCCAAAATCCTCCCTCACCAAGAATCCTCCAACACCAAGAATCCTCCAACACCCAAGAATCCTACCACACCCAAAATCCTCCCTCACCAAGAATCCTCCAACACCAAGAATCCTTCAACACCCAAGAATCCTACCACACCCAAAATCCTCCAACACCCAAGAATCCTACCACACCCAAAATCCTCCCTTACCATGAATCCTCCCACACCCAAAATCCTCCCTCACCAAGAATCCTCCAACACCAAGAATCCTTCAACACCCAAGAATCCTACCACACCCAAAATCCTCCAACACCCAAGAATCCTACCACACCCAAAATCCTCCCTTACCATGAATCCTCCCACACCCAAAATCCTCCCTCACCAAGAATCCTCCAACACCCAAGAATCCTCCCACACCCAAAATCCTCCCTCACCAAGAATCCTCCAACACCAAGAATCCTCCAACACCCAAGAATCCTACCACACCCAAAATCCTCCCTCACCAAGAATCCTCCAACACCAAGAATCCTTCAACACCCAAGAATCCTACCACACCCAAAATCCTCCAACACCCAAGAATCCTACCACACCCAAAATCCTCCCTCACCAAGAATCCTCCCTCACCAAGAATCCTTCAACACCCAAGAATCCTACCACAACCAAAATCCTCCCGCACCAAGAATCCTCCCCCACCCAAAATCCTCCCTCACCAAGAATTCTTGCACACCAAGAATCCTCCAACACCCAAGAATCCTACCACACCCAAAATCCTCCCGCACCAAGAATCCTCCAACACCAAGAATCCTTCAACACCCAAGAATCCTACCACACCCAAAATCCTCCAACACCCAAGAATCCTACCACACCCAAAATCCTCCCTCACCAAGAATCCTCCCTCACCAAGAATCCTTCAACACCCAAGAATCCTACCACACCCAAAATCCTCCCCCACCAAGAATCCTTGCACACCAAGAATCCTCCAACACCCAAGAATCCTACCACACCCAAAATCCTCCCTCACCAAGAATCCTCCAACACCAAGAATCCTTCAACACCCAAGAATCCTACCACACCCAAAATCCTCCCTCACCAAGAATTCTTGCACACCAAGAATCCTCCAACACCCAAGAATCCTACCACACCCAAAATCCTCCCTCACCAAGAATCCTCCAACACCAAGAATCCTTCAACACCCAAGAATCCTACCACACCCAAAATCCTCCCTCACCAAGAATCCTCCCTCACCAAGAATCCTTCAACACCCAAGAATCCTACCACACCCAAAATCCTCCCGCACGAAGAATCCTCCCCCACCCAAAATCCTCCCTCACCAAGAATCCTTGCACACCAAGAATCCTCCAACACCCAAGAATCCTACCACACCCAAAATCCTCCCGCACCAAGAATCCTCCCCCACCCAAAATCCTCCCTCACCAAGAATTCTTGCACACCAAGAATCCTCCAACACCCAAGAATCCTCCCACACCCAAAATCCTCCCTCACCAAGAATCCTCCAACACCAAGAATCCTCCAACACCCAAGAATCCTACCACACCCAAAATCCTCCCTCACCAAGAATCCTCCAACACCAAGAATCCTTCAACACCCAAGAATCCTACCACACCCAAAATCCTCCCTCACCAAGAATCCTCCAACACCAAGAATCCTTCAACACCCAAGAAACCTACCACACCCAAAATCCTCCCTCACCAAGAATCCTCCAACACCAAGAATCCTCCAACACCCAAGAATCCTACCACATCCAAAATCCTCCCTCACCAAGAATCCTCCAACACCAAGAATCCTCCAACACCCAAGAATCCTACCACACCCAAAATCCTCCCTCACCAAGAATCCTTGCACACCAAGAATCCTCCAACACCCAAGAATCCTTCCACACCCAAAATCCTCCCTTTCCATGAATCCTCCCACACCCAAAATCCTCCCTCACCAAGAATCCTCCTCCACCAAGAATCCTTCAACACCCAAGAATCCTACCACACCCAATATGCTCCCTCGCCAAGAATCCTCCCTCACCAAGAATCCTCCCTCACCAAGAATCCTCCAAAACCCAAGAATCCTTCCACACCCAAAATCCTCCCGCACCAAGAATCCTCCCCCACCCAAAATCCTCCCTTACCATGAATCCTCCCACACCCAAAATCCTCCCTAACCAAGAATCCTCCCCCACCCAAAATCCTCCCTTACCATGAATCCTCCCACACCCAAAATCCCTCCGCACCAAGAATCCTCCCCCACCCAAAATCCTCCCTTACCATGAATCCTCCCACACCCAAAATCCTCCCTCACCAAGAATCCTCCAACACCCAAGAATCCTACCACACCCAATATGCTCCCTCACCAAGAATCCTCCCTCACCAAGAATCCTCCCTCACCAAGAATCCTCCAAAACCCAAGAATCCTTCCACACCCAAAATCCTCCGTCACCAAGAATACTCCCCCACCCAAAATCCTCCCTCACCAAGAATCCTTGCACACCAAGAATCCTCCAACACCCAAGAATCCTCCCACACCCAAAATCCTCCCTCACCAAGAATCCTCCAACACCAAGAATCCTCCAACACCCAAGAATCCTACCACACCCAAAATCCTCCCTCACCAAGAATCCTCCAACACCAAGAATCCTTCAACACCCAAGAATCCTACCACACCCAAAATCCTCCAACACCCAAGAATCCTCCAACACCCAAGAATCCTACCACACCCAATATGCTCCCTCGCCAAGAATCCTCCCTCACCAAGAATCCTCTCTCACCAAGAATCCTCCAAAACCCAAGAATCCTTCCACACCCAAAATCCTCCCTCACCAAGAATCCTCCCCCACCCAAAATCCTCCCGCACCAAGAATCCTCCCCCACCCAAAATCCTCCCTTACCATGAATCCTCCCACACCCAAAATCCTCCCTAACCAAGAATCCTCCCCCACCCAAAATCCTCCCTTACCATGAATCCTCCCACACCCAAAATCCCTCCGCACCAAGAATCCTCCCCCACCCAAAATCCTCCCTTACCATGAATCCTCCCACACCCAAAATCCTCCCTCACCAAGAATCCTCCAACACCCAAGAATCCTACCACACCCAATATGCTCCCTCACCAAGAATCCTCCCTCACCAAGAATCCTCCCTCACCAAGAATCCTCCAAAACCCAAGAATCCTTCCACACCCAAAATCCTCCGTCACCAAGAATACTCCCCCACCCAAAATCCTCCCTCACCAAGAATCCTTGCACACCAAGAATCCTCCAACACCCAAGAATCCTCCCACACCCAAAATCCTCCCTCACCAAGAATCCTCCAACACCAAGAATCCTCCAACACCCAAGAATCCTACCACACCCAAAATCCTCCCTCAACAAGAATCCTCCAACACCAAGAATCCTTCAACACCCAAGAATCCTACCACACCCAAAATCCTCCAACACCCAAGAATCCTACCACACCCAAAATCCTCCCTCACCAAGAATCCTCCAACACCAAGAATCCTTCAACACCCAAGAATCCTACCACACCCAAAATCCTCCAACACCCAAGAATCCTACCACACCCAAAATCCTCCCTTACCATGAATCCTCCTACACCCAAAATCCTCCCTCACCAAGAATCCTCCAACACCCAAGAATCCTCCCACACCCAAAATCCTCCCTCACCAAGAATCCTCCAACACCAAGAATCCTCCAACACCCAAGAATCCTACCACACCCAAAATCCTCCCGCACCAAGAATCCTCCAACACCCAAGAATCCTACCACACCCAAAATCCTCCAACACCCAAGAATCCTCCAACACACAAGAATCCTACCACACCCAATATGCTCCCTCGCCAAGAATCCTCCCTCACCAAGAATCCTCCCTCACCAAGAATCCTCCAAAACCCAAGAATCCTTCCACACCCAAAATCCTCCCTCACCAAGAATCCTCCCCCACCCAAAATCCTCCCGCACCAAGAATCCTCCCCCACCCAAAATCCTCCCTTACCATGAATCCTCCCACACCCAAAATCCTCCCTCACCAAGAATCCTCCAACACCCAAGAATCCTCCCACACCCAAAATCCTCCCTCACCAAGAATCCTCCAACACCAAGAATCCTCCCTTACCATGAATCCTCCCACACCCAAAATCCTCCCGCACCAAGAACCCTCCCCCACCCAAAATCCTCCCTTACCATGAATCCTCCCACACCCAAAATCCTCCCGCACCAAGAACCCTCCCCCACCCAAAATCCTCCCTTACCAAGAATCCTCCCCCACCCAAAATCCTCCCTTACCATGAATCCTCCCACACCCAATATGCTCCCTCACCAAGAATCCTCCCCCACCCAAAATCCTCCCGCACCAAGAATCCTCCCCCACCCAAAATCCTCCCTTACCATGAATCCTCCCACACCCAAAATCCTCCCGCACCAAGAACCCTCCCCCACCCAAAATCCTCCCTCACCAAGAATCCTCCAACACCCAAGAATCCTACCACACCCAATATGCTCCCTCACCAAGAATCCTCCCCCACCCAAAATCCTCCCGCACCAAGAATCCTCCCCCACCCAAAATCCTCCCTTACCATGAATCCTCCCACACCCAAAATCCTCCCTCACCAAGAATCCTCCAACACCCAAGAATCCTACCACACCCAATATGCTCCCTCACCAAGAATCCTCCCTCACCAAGAATCCTCCCTCACCAAGAATCCTCCAAAACCCAAGAATCCTTCCACACCCAAAATCCTCCCTCACCAAGAATCCTTGCACACCAAGAATCCTCCAACACCCAAGAATCCTCCCACACCCAAAATCCTCCCTCACCAAGAATCCTTCCGCACCAAGAATCCTCCCTCACCAAGAATCCTCCAACACCCAAGAATCCTCCCACACCCAAAATCCTCCCTCACCAAGAATCCTTCCGCACCAAGAATCCTCCCTCACCCAAAATCCTCCCTCACCAAGAATCCTCCAACACCAAGAATCCTTCAACACCCAAGAATCCTACCACACCCAAAATCCTCCCTTACCATGAATCCTCCCACACCCAAAATCCTCCCTCACCAAGAATCCTCCAACACCCAAGAATCCTACCACACCTAATATGCTCCCTCACCAAGAATCCTCCCTCACCAAGAATCCTCCCTCACCAAGAATCCTCCCTCACCAAGAATCCTCCAAAACCCAAGAATCCTTCCACACCCAAAATCCTCCCTCACCAAGAATCCTTGCACACCAAGAATCCTCCAACACCCAAGAATCCTCCCACACCCAAAATCCTCCCTCACCAAGAATCCTTCCGCACCAAGAATCCTCCCTCACCAAGAATCCTCCAACACCCAAGAATCCTCCCACACACAAAATCCTCCCTCACCAAGAATCCTTCCGCACCAAGAATCCTCCCTCACCCAAAATCCTCCCTCACCAAGAACCCTTCAACACCCAAGAATCCTACCACACCCAAAATCCTCCCTCACCAAGAATCCTCCAACACCAAGAATCCTCCAACACCCAAGAATCCTACCACACCCAAAATCCTCCCTCACCAAGAATCCTCCAACACCAAGAATCTTCCAACACCCAAGAATCCTACCACACCCAAAATCCTCCCTCACCAAGAATCCTCCAACACCAAGAATCCTCCAACACCCAAGAATCCTACCACACCCAAAATCCTCCCTCACCAAGAATCCTCCAACACCAAGAATCCTACCACACCCAAAATCCTCCAACACCCAAGAATCCTACCACACCCAAAATCCTCCCTCACCAAGAATCCTCCAACACCAAGAATCCTTCAACACCCAAGAATCCTACCACACCCAAAATCCTCCAACACCCAAGAATCCTACCACACCCAAAATCCTCCCTTACCATGAATCCTCCCACACCCAAAATCCTCCCTCACCAAGAATCCTCCAACACCAAGAATCCTCCAACACCCAAGAATCCTACCACACCCAAAATCCTCCCTCACCAAGAATCCTCCAACACCAAGAATCCTTCAACACCCAAGAATCCTACCACACCCAAAATCCTCCAACACCCAAGAATCCTACCACACCCAAAATCCTCCCTCACCAAGAATCCTCCAACACCAAGAATCCTCCCTCACTCAAAATCCGCCCCCACCAAGAATCCTCCCACACCCAAGAATCCTCTCACACCCAAAATCTTCCCTCACCAAGAATCCTCCCTCACCAAGAATCCTCCCTCACCCAAAATCCTCTCTCACCAAGAATCCTCCCTCACCAAGAATCCTCCCACGCCCTAGAATCCTCCCACACCCTAAATCCTCCCTCACCAAGAATCCTCCATCACCAAGAATCCGCCCTCACCCAAAATCCTCCCTTACCAAGAATCCTCCCTCGCCAAGAATAATCCCTCACCAAGAATCCTCCCACACCCAAAATCCTCCCACACCCAAAATCCTCCCTCACCAAGAATCCTCTCTCACCAAAAATTCTTCCTCATCAAGAATCCTCCCTCACCCAAAATCCCCCCTCACCAAGAATCCTCTCTCACCAAGAATCCTCCCTCACCCAATATCCTCTCTCACCAAGAATCCTCCCTCACTCAAAATCCTCCTCCACCAAGAATCCTCCCACACCCAAGAATCCTCCCACACCAAAAATCTTCCCTCACCAAGAATCCTGCCCCACCAAGAATCCTCCCTCACCAAGAATCCTCCCACGCCCTAGAATCCTCCCACACCCAAAATCCTCCCTCACCAAGAATCCTCCCTCACCAAGAATCCTCCCTTACCCAAAATCCTCCCTCACCAAGAATCCTCCCTCACTCAAAATCCTCCTCCACCAAGAATCCTCCCACACCCAAGAATCCTCCCACACCAAAAATCTTCCCTCACCAAGAATCCTGCCCCACCAAGAATCCTCCATCACCAAGAATCCTCCCTCACCGAAAATTCCTCCCTCACCATGAATCCTCCCTCACCAAGAATCCTCCCACACCCAAAATTCTCCCCCGCCCAGAATCCTCCCTCACCAAGAATCCTCCCTCACCATGAATCCTCCCTCACCAAGAATCCTCTCTCACCAAGAATCCTTCATCACCAAGAATCCTCCCTCACCGAAAATTCCTCCCTCGCCATGAATCCTCCCTCACCAAGAATCCTCCAACACCCAAGAATCCTTCCACACCCAAAATCCTCCCTTTCCATGAATCCTCCCACACCCAAAATCCTCTCTCACCAAGAATCCTCCCCCACCCAAAATCCTCCCTCACCAAGAATTCTTGCACACCAAGAATCCTCCAACACCCAAGAATCCTCCCACACCCAAAATCCTCCCTCACCAAGAATCCCCCAACACCAAGAATCCTCCAACACCAAGAATCCTACCACACCCAAAATCCTCCCTCACCAAGAATCCTCCCCCACCCAAAATCCTCCCTCACCAAGAATCCTCCAACACCCAAGAATCCTCCCACACCCAAAATCCTCCCTCACCAAGAATCCTCCAACACCCAAGAATCCTCCCACACCCAAAATCCTCCCTCACCAAGAATCCTCCAACACCAAGAATCCTCCAACACCCAAGAATCCTTCCACACCCAAAATCCTCCCTTTCCATGAATCCTCCCACACCCAAAATCCTCCCTCACCTAGAATCCTTGCACACCAAGAATCCTCCAACACCCAAGAATCCTACCACACATAAATCCTCCCGCACCAAGAATCCTCCCCCACCCAAAATCCTCCCTCACCAAGAATTCTTGCACACCAAGAATAATCCAACACCCAAGAATCCTTCCACACCCAAAATCCTCCCTTTCCATGAATCCTCCCACACCCAAAATCCTCCCTCACCTAGAATCCTTGCACACCAAGAATCCTCCAACACCCAAGAATCCTACCACACCCAAAATCCTCCCTCACCAAGAATCCTCCAACACCAAGAATCCTTCAACACCCAAGAATCCTACCACACCCAAAATCCTCATGCACCAAGAACCCTCCCCCACCCAAAATCCTCCCTCACCAAGAAGCCTCCAACACCCAAGAATCCTTCCACACCCAAAATCCTCCCTCACCAAGAATCCTTGCACACCAAGAATCCTCCAACACCCAAGAATCCTTCCACACCCAAAATCCTCCCTTTCCATGAATCCTCCCACACCCAAAATCCTCCCTCACCAAGAATTCTTGCACACCAAGAATCCTCCAACACCCAAGAATCCTCCCACACCCAAAATCCTCCCTCACCAAGAATCCTCCAACACCAAGAATCCTCCAACACCCAAGAATCCTACCACACCCAAAATCCTCCTTCACCAAGAATCCTCCAACACAAAGAATCCTTCAACACCCATTAATCCTACCACACCCAAAATCCTCCAACACCCAAGAATCCTACCACACCCAAAATCCTCCCTTACCATGAATCCTCCCACACCCAAAATCCTCCCTCACCAAGAATCCTCCAACACCAAGAATCCTCCAACACCCAAGAATCCTACCACACCCAAAATCCTCCAACACCCAAGAATCCTACCACATCCAAAATCCTCCCTCACCAAGAATCCTCCAACACCAAGAATCCTTCAACACCCAAGAATCCTACCACACCCAAAATCCTCCAACACCCAAGAATCCTCCCACACCCAAAATCCTCCCTCACCAAGAATCCTCCAACACCAAGAATCCTTCAACACCCAAGAATCCTACCATACCAAAAATCCTCCAACACCCAAGAATCCTACCACATCCAAAATCCTCCCTCACCAAGAATCCTCCAACACCAAGAATCCTCCAACACCAAGAATCCTTCAACACCCAAGAATCCTACCACACCCAAAATCCTCCAACACCAAGAATCCTCCAACACCCAAGAATCCTACCACACCCAAAATCCTCCCTCACCAAGAATCCTCCAACACCAAGAATCCTTCAACACCCAAGAATCCTACCACACCCAAAATCCTCCAACACCCAAGAATCCTCCCACACCCAAAATCCTCCCTCACCAAGAATCCTCCAACACCAAGAATCCTTCAACACCCAAGAATCCTACCACACCCAAAATCCTCCAACACCCAAGAATCCTCCCACACCCAAAATCCTCCCTCACCAAGAATCCTCCAACACCAAGAATCCTCCAACACCCAAGAATCCTTCCACACCCAAAATCCTCCCTTTCCATGAATCCTCCCACACCCAAAATCCTCTCTCACCAAGAATCCTCCCCCACCCAAAATCCTCCCTCACCAAGAATTCTTGCACATCCAAAATCCTCCCTCACCAAGAATCCTCCAACACCAAGAATCCTCCAACACCCAAGAATCCTACCACACCCAAAATCCTCCCTCACCAAGAATCCTCCAACACCAAGAATCCTTCAACACCCAAGAATCCTACCACACCCAAAATCCTCCAACACCCAAGAATCCTACCACACCCAAAATCCTCCCTCACCAAGAATCCTCCAACACCAAGAATCCTTCAACACCCAAGAATCCTACCACACCCAAAATCCTCCAACACCCAAGAATCCTCCCACACCCAAAATCCTCCCTCACCAAGAATCCTCCAACACCAAGAATCCTCCAACACCCAAGAATCCTACCACACCCAAAATCCTCCAACACCCAAGAATCCTACCACACCCAAAATCCTCCCTCACCAAGAATCCTCCAACACCAAGAATCCTTCAACACCCAAGAATCCTACCACACCCAAAATCCTCCAACACCCAAGAATCCTACCACACCCAAAATCCTCCCTCACCAAGAATCCTCCAACACCAAGAATCCTTCAACACCCAAGAATCCTACCACACCCAAAATCCTCCAACACCCAAGAATCCTCCCACACCCAAAATCCTCCCTCACCAAGAATCCTCCAACACCAAGAATCCTTCAACACCCAAGAATCCTACCACACCCAAAATCCTCCAACACCCAAGAATCCAACCACACCCAAAATCCTCCCTTACCATGAATCCTCCCACACCCAAAGTCCTCCCTCACCAAGAATCCTCCAACACTCAAGAATCCTCCCACACCCAAAATCCTCCCTCACCAAGAATCCTCCAACACCAAGAATCCTCCAACACCCAAGAATCCTACCACACCCAAAATCCTCCCTCACCAAGAATCCTCCAACACCAAGAATCCTTCAACACCCAAGAATCCTACCACACCCAAAATCCTCCAACACCCAAGAATCCTACCACACCCAAAATCCTCCCTCACCAAGAATCCTCCAACACCAAGAATCCTCCAACACCCAAGAATCCTACCACACCCAAAATCCTCCAACACCCAAGAATCCTACCACACCCAAAATCCTCCCTCACCAAGAATCCTCCAACACCAAGAATCCTTCAACACCCAAGAATCCTACCACACCCAAAATCCTCCAACACCCAAGAATCCTGCCACACCCAAAATCCTCCCTCACCAAGAATCCTCCAACACCAAGAATCCTTCAACACCCAAGAATCCTACCACACCCAAAATCCTCCAACACCCAAGAATCCTCCCACACCCAAAATCCTCCCTCACCAAGAATCCTCCAACACCAAGAATCCTTCAACACCCAAGAATCCTACCACACCCAAAATCCTCCAACACCCAAGAATCCAACCACACCCAAAATCCTCCCTTACCATGAATCCTCCCACACCCAAAGTCCTCCCTCACCAAGAATCCTCCAACACTCAAGAATCCTCCCACACCCAAAATCCTCCCTCACCAAGAATCCTCCAACACCAAGAATCCTCCAACACCCAAGAATCCTACCACACCCAAAATCCTCCCTCACCAAGAATCCTCCAACACCAAGAATCCTTCAACACCCAAGAATCCTACCACACCCAAAATCCTCCCTCACCAAGAATCCTCCAACACCAAGAATCCTTCAACACCCAAGAATCCTACCACACCCAAAATCCTCCCTCACCAAGAATCCTCCAACACCAAGAATCCTTCAACACCCAAGAATCCTACCACACCCAAAATCCTCCCTCACCAAGAATCCTCCAACACCAAGAATCCTTCAACACCCAAGAATCCTACCACACCCAAAATCCTCCCGCACCAAGAATCCTCCAACACCAAGAATCCTTCAACACCCAAGAATCCAACCACACCCAAAATCCTCCAACACCCAAGAATCCTCCCACACCCAAAATCCTCCCTCACCAAGAATCCTCCAACACCAAGAATCCTTCAACACCCAAGAATCCTACCACACCCAAAATCCTCCAACACCCAAGAATCCAACCACACCCAAAATCCTCCCTTACCATGAATCCTCCCACACCCAAAGTCCTCCCTCACCAAGAATCCTCCAACACTCAAGAATCCTCCCACACCCAAAATCCTCCCTCACCAAGAATCCTCCAACACCAAGAATCCTCCAACACCCAAGAATCCTACCACACCCAAAATCCTCCCTCACCAAGAATCCTCCAACACCAAGAATCCTTCAACACCCAAGAATCCTACCACACCCAAAATCCTCCCTCACCAAGAATCCTCCAACACCAAGAATCCTTCAACACCCAAGAATCCTACCACACCCAAAATCCTCCCTCACCAAGAATCCTCCAACACCAAGAATCCTTCAACACCCAAGAATCCTACCACACCCAAAATCCTCCCTCACCAAGAATCCTCCAACACCAAGAATCCTTCAACACCCATGAATCCTCCCACACCCAAAGTCCTCCCTCACCAAGAATCCTCCAACACTCAAGAATCCTCCCACACCCAAAATCCTCCCTCACCAAGAATCCTCCAACACCAAGAATCCTCCAACACCCAAGAATCCTACCACACCCAAAATCCTCCCTCACCAAGAATCCTCCAACACCAAGAATCCTTCAACACCCAAGAATCCTACCACACCCAAAATCCTCCAACACAGAAGAATCCTACCACACCCAAAATCCTCCCTCACCAAGAATCCTCCAACACCAAGAATCCTCCAACACCCAAGAATCCTACCACACCCAAAATCCTCCCTCACCAAGAATCCTCCAACACCAAGAATCCTTCATCACCCAAGAATCCTACCACACCCAAAATCCTCCAACACCCAAGAACCCTCCCCCACCCAAAATCCTCCCTCACCAAGAATCCTCCAACACCCAAGAATCCTACCACACCCACTATGCTCCCTCACCAAGAATCCTCCCTCACCAAGAATCCTCCAAAACCCAAAAATCCTTCCACACCCAAAATCCTCCCTCACCAAGAATCCTCCCCCACCCAAAATCCTCCCTCACAAAGAATCCTTGCACACCAAGAATCCTCCAACACCCAAGAATCCTACCACACCCACTATGCTCCCTCACCAAGAATCCTCCCTCACCAAGAATCCTCCAAAACCCAAAAATCCTTCCACACCCAAAATCCTCCCTCACCAAGAATCCTCCCACACCCAAAATCCTCCCTCACCAGGAATCCTCCAACACCCAAGAATCCTCCAACACCCAAGAATCCTACCACACCCAAAATCCTCCCTCACCAAGAATCCTCCAACACCAAGAATCCTTCAACACCCAAGAATCCTACCACACCCAAAATCCTCCCGCACCAAGAATCCTCCAACACCCAAGAATCCTACCACACCCAATATGCTCCCTCACCAAGAATCCTCCCTCACCAAGAATCCTCCCTCACCAAGAATCCTCCCTCACCAAGAATCCTCCAAAACCCAAGAATCCTTCCACACCCAAAATCCTCCCTCACCAAGAATCCTCCCCCACCCAAAATCCTCCCTTACCATGAATCCTCCCACACCCAAAATCCTCCCGCACCAAGAATCCTCCCCCACCCAAAATCCTCCATTACCATGAATCCTCCCACACCCAAAATCCTTACTCAAAAAGAATCCTCCAACACCCAAGAATCCTACCACACCCAAAATCCTCCCGCACCAAGAATCCTCCCCCACCCAAAATCCTCCCTCACCAAGAATTCTTGCACACCAAGAATCCTCCAACACCCAAGAATCCTACCACACCCAAAATCCTCCCGCACCAAGAATCCTCCCCCACCCAAAATCCTCCCTCACCAAGAATTCTTGCACACCAAGAATCCTCCAACACCCAAGAATCCTCCCACACCCAAAATCCTCCCTCACCAAGAATCCTCCAACACCAAGAATCCTCCAACACCCAAGAATCCTACCACACCCAAAATCCTCCCTCACCAAGAATCCTCCAACACCAAGAATCCTTCAACACCCAAGAATCCTACCACACCCAAAATCCTCCAACACCCAAGAATCCTACCACACCCAAAATCCTCCCTTACCATGAATCCTCCCACACCCAAAATCCTCCCTCACCAAGAATCCTCCAACATCCAAGAATCCTCCCACACCCAAAATCCTCCCGCACCAAGAATCCTCCAACACCAAGAATCCTCCAACACCCAAGAATCCTACCACACCCAAAATCCTCCCTCACCAAGAATCCTCCAACACCAAGAATCCTTCAACGCCCAAGAATCCTACCACACCCAAAATCCTCATGCACCAAGAACCCTCCCCCACCCAAAATCCTCCCTCACCAAGAATCCTCCAACACCCAAGAATCCTACCACACCCAAAATCCTCCCTCACCAAGAATCCTCCAACACCAAGAATCCTTCAACACCCAAGAATCCTACCACACCCAAAATCCTCCAACACCCAAGAATCCTACCACACCCAAAATCCTCCCTCACCAAGAATCCTCCAATACCAAGAATCCTTCAACACCCAAGAATCCTACCACACCCAAAATCCTCATGCACCAAGAACCCTCCCCCACCCAAAATCCTCCCTCACCAAGAATCCTCCAACACCCAAGAATCCTACCACACCCAAAATCCTCCCTCACCAAGAATCCTTGCACACCAAGAATCCTCCAACACCCAAGAATCCTTCCACACCCAAAATCCTCCCTTTCCATGAATCCTCCCACACCCAAAATCCTCCCTCACCAAGAATTCTTGCACACCAAGAATCCTCCAACACCCAAGAATCCTCCCACACCCAAAATCCTCCCTCACCAAGAATCCTCCAACACCAAGAATCCTCCAACACCCAAGAATCCTACCACACCCAAAATCCTCCCTCACCAAGAATCCTCCAACACAAAGAATCCTTCAACACCCAAGAATCCTACCACACCCAAAATCCTCCAACACCCAAGAATCCTACCACACCCAAAATCCTCCCTTACCATGAATCCTCCCACACCCAAAATCCTCCCTCACCAAGAATCCTCCAACACCCAAGAATCCTCCCACACCCAAAATCCTCCCTCACCAAGAATCCTCCAACACCAAGAATCCTCCAACACCCAAGAATCCTACCACACCCAAAATCCTCCCTCACCAAGAATCCTCCAACACCAAGAATCCTTCAACACCCAAGAATCCTACCACACCCAAAATCCTCCAACACCAAGAATCCTACCACACCCAAAATCCTCCCTCACCAAGAATCCTCCCTCACCAAGAATCCTTCAACACCCAAGAATCCTACCACACCCAAAATCCTCCCGCACCAAGAATCCTCCCCCACCCAAAATCCTCCCTCACCTAGAATCCTTGCACACCAAGAATCCTCCAACACCCAAGAATCCTACCACACCCAAAATCCTCCCGCACCAAGAATCCTCCCCCACCCAAAATCCTCCCTCACCAAGAATTCTTGCACACCAAGAATCCTCCAACACCCAAGAATCCTCCCACACCCAAAATCCTCCCTCACCAAGAATCCTCCAACACCAAGAATCCTCCAACACCCAAGAATCCTCCCCCACCCAAAATCCTCCCTCACCAAGAATTCTTGCACACCAAGAATCCTCCAACACCCAAGAATCCTCCCACACCCAAAATCCTCCCTCACCAAGAATCCTCCAACACCAAGAATCCTTCAACACCCAAGAATCCTACCACACCCAAAATCCTCCAACACCCAAGAATCCTACCACACCCAAAATCCTCCCTTACCATGAATCCTCCCACACCCAAAATCCTCCCTCACCAAGAATCCTCCAACACCCAAGAATCCTCCCACACCCAAAATCCTCCCTCACCAAGAATCCTCCAACACCAAGAATCCTTCAACACCCAAGAATCCTACCACACCCAAAATCCTCCAACACCCAAGAATCCTACCACATCCAAAATCCTCCCTCACCAAGAATCCTCCAACACCAAGAATCCTTCAACACCCAAGAATCCTACCACACCCAAAATCCTCATGCACCAAGAACCCTCCCCCACCCAAAATCCTCCCTCACCAAGAATCCTCCAACACCCATGAATCCTACCACACCCAAAATCCTCCCTCACCAAGAATCCTTGCACACCAAGAATCCTCCAACACCCAAGAATCCTTCCACACCCAAAATCCTCCCTTTCCATGAATCCTCCCACACCCAAAATCCTCCCTCACCAAGAATTCTTGCACACCAAGAATCCTCCAACACCCAAGAATCCTCCCACACCCAAAATCCTCCCTCACCAAGAATCCTCCAACACCAAGAATCCTTCAACACCCAAGAATCCTACCACACCCAAAATCCTCCAACACCCAAGAATCCTACCACACCCAAAATCCTCCCTTACCATGAATCCTCCCACACCCAAAATCCTCCCTCACCAAGAATCCTCCAACACCCAAGAATCCTCCCACACCCAAAATCCTCCCTCACCAAGAATCCTCCAACACCAAGAATCCTCCAACACCCAAGAATCCTCCCACACCCAAAATCCTCCCTCACCAAGAATCCTCCAACACCAAGAATCCTTCAACACCCAAGAATCCTACCAAACCCAAAATCCTCCCTTACCATGAATCCTCCCACACCCAAAATCCTCCCTCACCAAGAATCCTTCAACACCCAAGAATCCTACCACACCCAAAATCCTCATGCACCAAGAACCCTCCCCCACCCAAAATCCACCCTCACCAAGAATCCTTCAACACCCAAGAATCCTTCAACACCCAAAATCCTCCCTCACCAAGAATCCTTGCACACCAAGAATCCTCCCCCACCCAAAATCCTCCCTCACCAAGAATTCTTGCACACCCAAAATCCTCCCTCACCAAGAATCCTCCAACACCAAGAATCCTCCAACACCCAAGAATCCTACCACACCCAAAATCCTCCCTCACCAAGAATCCTCCAACACCAAGAATCCTTCAACACCCAAGAATCCTACCACACCCAAAATCCTCCAACACCCAAGAATCCTACCACACCCAAAATCCTCCCTCACCAAGAATCCTCCAACACCCAAAATCCTCTCTCACCAAGAATCCTCCCACACCCAAAATCCTCCCTCACCAAGAATCCTCCAACACCAAGAATCCTTCAACACCCAAGAATCCTACCACACCCAAAATCTTCCAACACCCAAGAATCCTCCCACACCCAAAATCCTCCCTCACCAAGAATCCTCCAACACCCAAAATCCTCTCTCACCAAGAATCCTCCAACACCCAAGAATCCTCCCACACCCAAAATCCTCCCTCACCAAGAATCCTCCAACACCAAGAATCCTCCAACACCCAAGAATCCTACCACACCCAAAATCCTCCCTCACCAAGAATCCTCCAACACCAAGAATCCTCCAACACCCAAGAATCCTCCCACACCCAAAATCCTCCCTCACCAAGAATCCTCCAACACCAAGAATCCTCCAACACCCAAGAATCCTCCCACACCCAAAATCCTCCCTCACCAAGAATCCTCCAACACCAAGAATCCTTCAACACCCAAGAATCCTACCAAACCCAAAATCCTCCCTTACCATGAATCCTCCCACACCCAAAATCCTCCCTCACCAAGAATCCTTCAACACCCAAGAATCCTACCACACCCAAAATCCTCATGCACCAAGAACCCTCCCCCACCCAAAATCCACCCTCACCAAGAATCCTTCAACACCCAAGAATCCTTCAACACCCAAAATCCTCCCTCACCAAGAATCCTTGCACACCAAGAATCCTCCCCCACCCAAAATCCTCCCTCACCAAGAATTCTTGCACACCCAAAATCCTCCCTCACCAAGAATCCTCCAACACCAAGAATCCTCCAACACCCAAGAATCCTACCACACCCAAAATCCTCCCTCACCAAGAATCCTCCAACACCAAGAATCCTTCAACACCCAAGAATCCTACCACACCCAAAATCCTCCAACACCCAAGAATCCTACCACACCCAAAATCCTCCCTCACCAAGAATCCTCCAACACCAAGAATCCTTCAACACCCAAGAATCCTACCACACCCAAAATCCTCCAACACCCAAGAATCCTACCACACCCAAAATCCTCCCTCACCAAGAATCCTCCAACACCCAAAATCCTCTCTCACCAAGAATCCTCCCACACCCAAAATCCTCCCTCACCAAGAATCCTCCAACACCAAGAATCCTTCAACACCCAAGAATCCTACCACACCCAAAATCTTCCAACACCCAAGAATCCTCCCACACCCAAAATCCTCCCTCACCAAGAATCCTCCAACACCCAAAATCCTCTCTCACCAAGAATCCTCCAACACCCAAGAATCCTCCCACACCCAAAATCCTCCCTCACCAAGAATCCTCCAACACCAAGAATCCTCCAACACCCAAGAATCCTACCACACCCAAAATCCTCCCTCACCAAGAATCCTCCAACACCAAGAATCCTTCAACACCCAAGAATCCTACCACACCCAAAATCCTCCCTCACCAAGAACCCTCCCCCACCCAAAATCCTCCCTCACCAAGAATCCTCCAACACCCAAGAATCCTACCACACCCAAAATCCTCCCTCACCAAGAATCCTCCAACACCAAGAATCCTTCAACACCCAAGAATCCTACCACACCCAAAATCCTCCCGCACCAAGAATCCTCCAACACCCAAGAATCCTACCACACCCAATATGCTCCCTCGCCAAGAATCCTCCCTCACCAAGAATCCTCCCTCATCAAGAATCCTCCAAAACCCAAGAATCCTTCCACACCCAAAATCCTCCCTCACCAAGAATCCTCCCCCACCCAAAATCCTCCCGCACCAAGAATCCTCCCCCACCCAAAATCCTCCCTTACCATGAATCCTCCCACACCCAAAATCCTCCCTCACCAAGAATCCTCCCCCACCCAAAATCCTCCCTTACCATGAATCCTCCCACACCCAAAATCCTCCCGCACCAAGAATCCTCCCCCACCCAAAATCCTCCCTTACCATGAATCCTCCCACACCCAAAATCCTCCCTCACCAAGAATCCTCCAACACCCAAGAATCCTACCACACCCAATATGCTCCCTCACCAAGAATCCTCCCTCACCAAGAATCCTCCCTCACCAAGAATCCTCCATAACCCAAGAATCCTTCCACACCCAAAATCAGTGTTGCGAATACTCACTAGGGAAAAATTATACTCACTTGCTTCTATCTCAGTCCAGAAGCATGCTATCAAAAAATGATGTTTTAAGGACTTTTAGATTGTAGTTTAATCTAAAAGTTTTCCGAATAAACTGAAGGTCCCAGATGCATACAAAAACCGTCAGAGAGATGTGAGCACAAGGTGAGTATGAATTACACGAATTTTACTCACCTCGTACTCACAGGTCTCTCACAACTTTGGTATGCGTCTGCGATCTTTACTTTATTCGGCAAACTTTTAGATTGAACTACAATCTAAAAGTCCTTCAAACATCATTTTTTGATAGCATGCTTCTGGACTGAGATAGAAGCAAGTGAGTATCACTCTTGCAAGTGAGTATTCTCAACACTGCCCAAAATCCTCCCTCACCAAGAATACTCCCCCACCCAAAATCCTCCCTCACCAAGAATCCTTGCACACCAAGAATCCTCCAACACCCAAGAATCCTCCCACACCCAAAATCCTCCCTCACCAAGAATCCTCCAACACCAAGAATCCTTCAACACCCAAGAATCCTACCACACCCAAAATCCTCCAACACCCAAGAATCCTACCACACCCAAAATCCTCCCTCACCAAGAATCCTCCAACACCAAGAATCCTTCAACACCCAAGAATCCTACCACACCCAAAATCCTCCAACACCCAAGAATCCTACCACACCCAAAATCCTCCCTTACCATGAATCCTCCCACACCCAAAATCCTCCCTCACCAAGAATCCTCCAACACCCAAGAATCCTCCCACTCCCAAAATCCTCCCTCACCAAGAATCCTCCAACACCAAGAATCCTCCAACACCCAAGAATCCTTCAACACCCAAGAATCCTACCACACCCAAAATCCTCCCGCACCAAGAACCCTCCCCCACCCAAAATCCTCCCTCACCAAGAATCCTTGCACACCAAGAATCCTCCAACACCCAAGAATCCTCCCACACCCAAAATCCTCCCTCACCAAGAATCCTCCAACACCAAGAATCCTTCAACACCCAAGAATCCTACCACACCCAAAATCCTCCAACACCCAAGAATCCTCCCACTCCCAAAATCCTCCCTCACCAAGAATCCTCCCTCACCAAGAATCCTCCAACACCAAGAATCCTTCAACACCCAAGAATCCTACCACACCCAAAATCCTCCCGCACCAAGAACCCTCCCCCACCCAAAATCCTCCCTCACCAAGAATCCTCCAACACCCAAGAATCCTATCACACCCAATATGCTCCCTCACCAAGAATCCTCCCCCACCCAAAATCCTCCCGCACCAAGAATCCTCCCCCACCCAAAATCCTCCCTCACCAAGAATCCTCCAACACCAAGAATCCTTCAACACCCAAGAATCCTACCACACCCAAAATCCTCCAACACCCAAGAATCCTCCCACTCCCAAAATCCTCCCTCACCAAGAATCCTCCCTCACCAAGAATCCTCCAACACCAAGAATCCTTCAACACCCAAGAATCCTACCACACCCAAAATCCTCCCGCACCAAGAACCCTCCCCCACCCAAAATCCTCCCTCACCAAGAATCCTCCAACACCCAAGAATCCTATCACACCCAATATGCTCCCTCACCAAGAATCCTCCCCCACCCAAAATCCTCCCGCACCAAGAATCCTCCCCCACCCAAAATCCTCCCTCACCAAGAATCCTTCAACACCCAAGAATCCTACCACACCCAAAATCCTCCCGCACCAAGAACCCTCCCCCACCCAAAATCCTCCCTCACCAAGAATCCTCCAACACCCAAGAATCCTATCACACCCAATATGCTCCCTCATCAAGAATCCTCCCACACCCAAAATCCTCCCTCACCAAGAATCCTCCAACACCAAGAATCCTTCAACACCCAAGAATCCTACCACACCCAAAATCCTCCAACACCCAAGAATCCTACCACACCCAAAATCCTCCCTCACCAAGAATCCTCCAACACCAAGAATCCTTCAACACCCAAGAATCCTACCACACCCAAAATCCTCCAACACCCAAGAATCCTACCACACCCAAAATCCTCCCTTACCATGAATCCTCCCACACCCAAAATCCTCCCTCACCAAGAATCCTCCAACACCCAAGAATCCTCCCACTCCCAAAATCCTCCCTCACCAAGAATCCTCCAACACCAAGAATCCTCCAACACCCAAGAATCCTACCACACCCAAAATCCTCCCTCACCAAGAATCCTCCAACACCAAGAATCCTTCAACACCCAAGAATCCTACCACACCCAAAATCCTCCCGCACCAAGAACCCTCCCCCACCCAAAATCCTCACTCACCAAGAATCCTCCAACACCCAAGAATCCTATCACACCCAATATGCTCCCTCACCAAGAATCCTCCCCCACCCAAAATCCTCCCGCACCAAGAATCCTCCCCCACCCAAAATCCTCCCTCACCAAGAATCCTCCAACACCCAAGAATCCTACCACACCCAATATGCTCCCTCATCAAGAATCCTCCCTCACCAAGAATCCTCCCTCACCAAGAATCCTCCAAAACCCAAGAATCCTTCCACACCCAAAATCCTCCCTCACCAAGAATACTCCCCCACTCAAAATCCTCCCTCACCAAGAATCCTTGCACACCAAGAATCCTCCAACACCCAAGAATCCTACCACACCCAAAATCCTCCCTCACCAAGAATCCTCCAACACCAAGAATCCTCCCTCACTCAAAATCCGCCCCCACCAAGAATCCTCCCACACCCAAGAATCCTCTCACACCCAAAATCTTCCCTCACCAAGAATCCTCCCTCACCAAGAATCCTCCCTCACCCAAAATCCTCTCTCACCAAGAATCCTCCCTCACCAAGAATCCTCCCACGCCCTAGAATCCTCCCACACCCTAAATCCTCCCTCACCAAGAATCCTCCATCACCAAGAATCCGCCCTCACCCAAAATCCTCCCTCGCCAAGAATAATCCCTCACCAAGAATCCTCCCACACCCAAAATCCTCCCACACCCAAAATCCTCCCTCACCAAGAATCCTCTCTCACCAAAAATTCTTCCTCATCAAGAATCCTCCCTCACTCAAAATCCTCCTCCACCAAGAATCCTCCCACTCCCAAGAATCCTCCCACACCAAAAATCTTCCCTCACCAAGAATCCTGCCCCACCAAGAATCCTCCCTCACCAAGAATCCTCCCTTACCCAAAATCCTCCCTCACCAAGAATCCTCCATCACCAAGAATCCTCCCTCACCGAAAATTCCTCCCTCACCATGAATCCTCCCTCACCAAGAATCCTCCCACACCCAAAAATTCTCCCCCGCCCAGAATCCTCCCTCACCAAGAATCCTCCCTCACCATGAATCCTCCCTCACCAAGAATCCTCTCTCACCAAGAATCCTCCATCACCAAGAATCCTTCCTCACCGAAAATTCCTCCCTCGCCATGAATCCTCCCTCACCAAGAATCCTACCACACCCAAAATCCTCCCTCACCAAGAATCCTTGCACACCAAGAATCCTCCAACACCCAAGAATCCTTCCACACCGAAAATCCTCGCTTTCCATGAATCCTCCCACACCCAAAATCCTCTCTCACCAAGAATCCTCCCCCACCCAAAATCCTCCCTCACCAAGAATCCTTCCACACCCAAAATCCTCCCTTTCCATGAATCCTCCCACACCCAAAATCCTCTCTCACCAAGAATCCTCCCACACCCAAAATCCTCCCTCACCAAGAATCCCCCAACACCAAGAATCCTCCAACACCAAGAATCCTACCACACCCAAAATCCTCCCTCACCAAGAATCCTCCCCCACCCAAAATCCTCCCTCACCAAGAATCCTCCAACACCCAAGAATCCTCCCACACCCAAAATCCTCCCTCACCAAGAATCCTCCAACACCAAGAATCCTCCAACACCCAAGAATCCTACCACACCCAAAATCCTCCCTCACCTAGAATCCTTGCACACCAAGAATCCTCCAACACCCAAGAATCCTACCACACCCAAAATCCTCCCGCACCAAGAATCCTCCCCCACCCAAAATCCTCCCTCACCAAGAATTCTTGCACACCAAGAATCCTCCAACACCCAAGAATCCTACCACACCCAAAATCCTCCCTTACCATGAATCCTCCCACACCCAAAATTCTCCCTCACCAAGAATCCTCCAACACCCAAGAATCCTACCACACCCAAAATCCTCCCTCACCAAGAATCCTTGCACACCAAGAATCCTCCAACACCCAAGAATCCTACCACACCCAAAATCCTCCCTCACCAAGAATTCTTGCACACCAAGAATCCTCCAACACCCAAGAATCCTACCACACCCAAAATCCTCCCGCACCAAGAATCCTCCCCCACCCAAAATCCTCCCTCACCAAGAATTCTTGCACACCAAGAATCCTCCAACACCCAAGAATCCTACCACACCCAAAATCCTCCCTTACCATGAATCCTCCCACACCCAAAATCCTCCCTCACCAAGAATCCTCCAACACCCAAGAATCCTACCACACCCAAAATCCTCCCTCACCAAGAATCCTTGCACACCAAGAATCCTCCAACACCCAAGAATCCTTCCACACCCAAAATCCTCCCTTTCCATGAATCCTCCCACACCCAAAATCCTCTCTCACCAAGAATCCTCCCCCACCCAAAATCCTCCTTCACCAAGAATCCTCCAACACCAAGAATCCTTCAACACCCAAGAATCCTACCACACCCAAAATCCTCATGCACCAAGAACCCTCCCCCACCCAAAATCCTCCCTCACCAAGAATCCTCCAACACCAAGAATCCTTCAACACCCAAGAATCCTACCTCACCCAAAATCCTCCCTCACCAAGAATCCTTGCACACCAAGAATCCTCCAACACCCAAGAATCCTTCCACACCCAAAATCCTCCCTTTCCATGAATCCTCCCACACCCAAAATCCTCTCTCACCAAGAATCCTCCTCCACCCAAAATCCTCCCTCACCAAGAATTCTGGCACACCCAAAATCCTCCCTCACCAAGAATCCTCCTACACCAAGAATCCTCCAACACCCAAGAATCCTGCCACACCCAAATTCCTCCCTCACCAAGAATCCTCCAACACCAAGAATCCTTCAACACCCAAGAATCCTACCACACCCAAAATCCTCCAACACCCAAGAATCCTACCACACCCAAAATCCTCCCTCACCAAGAATCCTCCAACACCAAGAATCCTTCAACACCCAAGAATCCTACCACACCCAAAATCCTCCAACACCCAAGAATCCTCCCACACCCAAAATCCTCCCTCACCAAGAATCCTCCAACACCAAGAATCCTTCAACACCCAAGAATCCTACCACACCCAAAATCCTCCAACACCCAAGAATCCAACCACACCCAAAATCCTCCCTTACCATGAATCCTCCCACACCCAAAATCCTCCCTCACCAAGAATCCTCCAACACTCAAGAATCCTCCCACACCCAAAATCCTCCCTCACCAAGAATCCTCCAACACCAAGAATCCTCCAACACCCAAGAATCCTACCACACCCAAAATCCTCCCTCACCAAGAATCCTCCAACACCAAGAATCCTTCAACACCCAAGAATCCTACCACACCCAAAATCCTCCAACACCCAAGAATCCTACCACACCCAAAATCCTCCCTCACCAAGAATCCTCCAACACCAAGAATCCTTCAACACTCAAGAATCCTACCACACCCAAAATCCTCCAACACCCAAGAATCCTCCCACACCCAAAATCCTCCCTCACCAAGAATCCTCCAACACCAAGAATCCTCCAACACCCAAGAATCCTACCACACCCAAAATCCTCCAACACCCAAGAATCCTACCACACCCAAAATCCTCCCTCACCAAGAATCCTCCAACACCAAGAATCCTTCAACACCCAAGAATCCTACCACACCCAAAATCCTCCAACACCCAAGAATCCTACCACACCCAAAATCCTCCCTCACCAAGAATCCTCCAACACCAAGAATCCTTCAACACCCAAGAATCCTACCACACCCAAAATCCTCCAACACCCAAGAATCCTCCCACACCCAAAATCCTCCCTCACCAAGAATCCTCCAACACCAAGAATCCTTCAACACCCAAGAATCCTACCACACCCAAAATCCTCCAACACCCAAGAATCCAACCACACCCAAAATCCTCCCTTACCATGAATCCTCCCACACCCAAAGTCCTCCCTCACCAAGAATCCTCCAACACTCAAGAATCCTCCCACACCCAAAATCCTCCCTCACCAAGAATCCTCCAACACCAAGAATCCTCCAACACCCAAGAATCCTACCACACCCAAAATCCTCCCTCACCAAGAATCCTCCAACACCAAGAATCCTTCAACACCCAAGAATCCTACCACACCCAAAATCCTCCAACACCCAAGAATCCTACCACACCCAAAATCCTCCCTCACCAAGAATCCTCCAACACCAAGAATCCTCCAACACCCAAGAATCCTACCACACCCAAAATCCTCCAACACCCAAGAATCCTACCACACCCAAAATCCTCCCTCACCAAGAATCCTCCAACACCAAGAATCCTTCAACACCCAAGAATCCTACCACACCCAAAATCCTCCCGCACCAAGAATCCTCCAACACCAAGAATCCTTCAACACCCAAGAATCCTACCACACCCAAAATCCTCCAACACCCAAGAATCCTCCCACACCCAAAATCCTCCAACACCCAAGAATCCAACCACACCCAAAATCCTCCCTTACCATGAATCCTCCCACACCCAAAGTCCTCCCTCACCAAGAATCCTCCAACACTCAAGAATCCTCCCACACCCAAAATCCTCCCTCACCAAGAATCCTCCAACACCAAGAATCCTTCAACACCCAAGAATCCTACCACACCCAAAATCCTCCCTCACCAAGAATCCTCCAACACCAAGAATCCTTCAACACCCAAGAATCCTACCACACCCAAAATCCTCCCTCACCAAGAATCCTCCAACACCAAGAATCCTTCAACACCCAAGAATCCTACCACACCCAAAATCCTCCCTCACCAAGAATCCTCCAACACCAAGAATCCTTCAACACCCAAGAATCCTACCACACCCAAAATCCTCCCTCACCAAGAATCCTCCAACACCAAGAATCCTTCAACACCCATGAATCCTCCCACACCCAAAGTCCTCCCTCACCAAGAATCCTCCAACACTCAAGAATCCTCCCACACCCAAAATCCTCCCTCACCAAGAATCCTCCAACACCAAGAATCCTCCAACACCCAAGAATCCTACCACACCCAAAATCCTCCCTCACCAAGAATCCTCCAACACCAAGAATCCTTCAACACCCAAGAATCCTACCACACCCAAAATCCTCCAACACAGAAGAATCCTACCACACCCAAAATCCTCCCTCACCAAGAATCCTCCAACACCAAGAATCCTCCAACACCCAAGAATCCTACCACACCCAAAATCCTCCCTCACCAAGAATCCTCCAACACCAAGAAACCTTCATCACCCAAGAATCCTACCACACCCAAAATCCTCCAACACCCAAGAACCCTCCCCCACCCAAAATCCTCCCTCACCAAGAATCCTCCAACACCCAAGAATCCTACCACACCCACTATGCTCCCTCACCAAGAATCCTCCCTCACCAAGAATCCTCCAAAACCCAAAAATCCTTCCACACCCAAAATCCTCCCTCACCAAGAATCCTCCCCCACCCAAAATCCTCCCTCACAAAGAATCCTTGCACACCAAGAATCCTCCAACACCCAAGAATCCTACCACACCCACTATGCTCCCTCACCAAGAATCCTCCCTCACCAAGAATCCTCCAAAACCCAAAAATCCTTCCACACCCAAAATCCTCCCTCACCAAGAATCCTCCCACACCCAAAATCCTCCCTCACCAGGAATCCTCCAACACCCAAGAATCCTCCAACACCCAAGAATCCTACCACACCCAAAATCCTCCCTCACCAAGAATCCTCCAACACCAAGAATCCTTCAACACCCAAGAATCCTACCACACCCAAAATCCTCCCGCACCAAGAATCCTCCAACACCCAAGAATCCTACCACACCCAATATGCTCCCTCACCAAGAATCCTCCCTCACCAAGAATCCTCCCTCACCAAGAATCCTCCCTCACCAAGAATCCTCCAAAACCCAAGAATCCTTCCACACCCAAAATCCTCCCTCACCAAGAATCCTCCCCCACCCAAAATCCTCCCGCACCAAGAATCCTCCCCCACCCAAAATCCTCCCTTACCATGAATCCTCCCACACCCAAAATCCTCCCGCACCAAGAATCCTCCCCCACCCAAAATCCTCCCTTACCATGAATCCTCCCACACCCAAAATCCTTACTCAACAAGAATCCTCCAACACCCAAGAATCCTACCACACCCAAAATCCTCCCGCACCAAGAATCCTCCCCCACCCAAAATCCTCCCTCACCAAGAATTCTTGCACACCAAGAATCCTCCAACACCCAAGAATCCTACCACACCCAAAATCCTCCCTCACCAAGAATCCTCCAACACCAAGAATCCTCCAACACCCAAGAATCCTACCACACCCAAAATCCTCCCTCGCCTAGAATCCTTGCACACCAAGAATCCTCCAACACCCAAGAATCCTACCACACCCAAAATCCTCCCGCACCAAGAATCCTCCCCCACCCAAAATCCTCCCTCACCAAGAATTCTTGCACACCAAGAATCCTCCAACACCCAAGAATCCTCCCACACCCAAAATCCTCCCTCACCAAGAATCCTCCAACACCAAGAATCCTCCAACACCCAAGAATCCTACCACACCCAAAATCCTCCCTCACCAAGAATCCTCCAACACCAAGAATCCTTCAACACCCAAGAATCCTACCACACCCAAAATCCTCCAACACCCAAGAATCCTACCACACCCAAAATCCTCCCTTACCATGAATCCTCCCACACCCAAAATCCTCCCTCACCAAGAATCCTCCAACATCCAAGAATCCTCCCACACCCAAAATCCTCCCGCACCAAGAATCCTCCAACACCAAGAATCCTCCAACACCCAAGAATCCTACCACACCCAAAATCCTCCCTCACCAAGAATCCTCCAACACCAAGAATCCTTCAACGCCCAAGAATCCTACCACACCCAAAATCCTCATGCACCAAGAACCCTCCCCCACCCAAAATCCTCCCTCACCAAGAATCCTCCAACACCCAAGAATCCTACCACACCCAAAATCCTCCCTCACCAAGAATCCTCCAACACCAAGAATCCTTCAACACCCAAGAATCCTACCACACCCAAAATCCTCCAACACCCAAGAATCCTACCACACCCAAAATCCTCCCTCACCAAGAATCCTCCAACACCAAGAATCCTTCAACACCCAAGAATCCTACCACACCCAAAATCCTCATGCACCAAGAACCCTCCCCCACCCAAAATCCTCCCTCACCAAGAATCCTCCAACACCCAAGAATCCTACCACACCCAAAATCCTCCCTCACCAAGAATCCTTGCACACCAAGAATCCTCCAACACCCAAGAATCCTTCCACACCCAAAATCCTCCCTTTCCATGAATCCTCCCACACCCAAAATCCTCCCTCACCAAGAATTCTTGCACACCAAGAATCCTCCAACACCCAAGAATCCTCCCACACCCAAAATCCTCCCTCACCAAGAATCCTCCAACACCAAGAAACCTCCAACACCCAAGAATCCTACCACACCCAAAATCCTCCCTCACCAAGAATCCTCCAACACAAAGAATCCTTCAACACCCAAGAATCCTACCACACCCAAAATCCTCCAACACCCAAGAATCCTACCACACCCAAAATCCTCCCTTACCATGAATCCTCCCACACCCAAAATCCTCCCTCACCAAGAATCCTCCAACACCCAAGAATCCTCCCACACCCAAAATCCTCCCTCACCAAGAATCCTCCAACACCAAGAATCCTCCAACACCCAAGAATCCTACCACACCCAAAATCCTCCCTCACCAAGAATCCTCCAACACCAAGAATCCTTCAACACCCAAGAATCCTACCACACCCAAAATCCTCCAACACCAAGAATCCTACCACACCCAAAATCCTCCCTCACCAAGAATCCTCCCTCACCAAGAATCCTTCAACACCCAAGAATCCTACCACACCCAAAATCCTCCCGCACCAAGAATCCTCCCCCACCCAAAATCCTCCCTCACCAAGAATCCTTGCACACCAAGAATCCTCCAACACCCAAGAATCCTACCACACCCAAAATCCTCCCGCACCAAGAATCCTCCCCCACCCAAAATCCTCCCTCACCAAGAATTCTTGCACACCAAGAATCCTCCAACACCCAAGAATCCTCCCACACCCAAAATCCTCCCTCACCAAGAATCCTCCAACACCAAGAATCCTCCAACACCCAAGAATCCTCCCCCACCCAAAATCCTCCCTCACCAAGAATTCTTGCACACCAAGAATCCTCCAACACCCAAGAATCCTCCCACACCCAAAATCCTCCCTCACCAAGAATCCTCCAACACCAAGAATCCTTCAACACCCAAGAATCCTACCACACCCAAAATCCTCCAACACCCAAGAATCCTACCACACCCAAAATCCTCCCTTACCATGAATCCTCCCACACCCAAAATCCTCCCTCACCAAGAATCCTCCAACACCCAAGAATCCTCCCACACCCAAAATCCTCCCTCACCAAGAATCCTCCAACACCAAGAATCCTTCAACACCCAAGAATCCTACCACACCCAAAATCCTCCAACACCCAAGAATCCTACCACATCCAAAATCCTCCCTCACCAAGAATCCTCCAACACCAAGAATCCTTCAACACCCAAGAATCCTACCACACCCAAAATCCTCATGCACCAAGAACCCTCCCCCACCCAAAATCCTCCCTCACCAAGAATCCTCCAACACCCAAGAATCCTACCACACCCAAAATCCTCCCTCACCAAGAATCCTTGCACACCAAGAATCCTCCAACACCCAAGAATCCTTCCACACCCAAAATCCTCCCTTTCCATGAATCCTCCCACACCCAAAATCCTCCCTCACCAAGAATTCTTGCACACCAAGAATCCTCCAACACCCAAGAATCCTCCCACACCCAAAATCCTCCCTCACCAAGAATCCTCCAACACCAAGAATCCTTCAACACCCAAGAATCCTACCACACCCAAAATCCTCCAACACCCAAGAATCCTACCACACCCAAAATCCTCCCTTACCATGAATCCTCCCACACCCAAAATCCTCCCTCACCAAGAATCCTCCAACACCCAAGAATCCTCCCACACCCAAAATCCTCCCTCACCAAGAATCCTCCAACACCAAGAATCCTCCAACACCCAAGAATCCTCCCACACCCAAAATCCTCCCTCACCAAGAATCCTCCAACACCAAGAATCCTTCAACACCCAAGAATCCTACCACACCCAAAATCCTCCAACACCCAAGAATCCTACCACACCCAAAATCCTCCCTTACCATGAATCCTCCCACACCCAAAATCCTCCCTCACCAAGAATCCTTCAACACCCAAGAATCCTACCACACCCAAAATCCTCATGCACCAAGAACCCTCCCCCACCCAAAATCCTCCCTCACCAAGAATCCTCCAACACCCAAGAATCCTACCACACCCAAAATCCTCCCTCACCAAGAATCCTTGCACACCAAGAATCCTCCCCCACCCAAAATCCTCCCTCACCAAGAATTCTTGCACACCCAAAATCCTCCCTCACCAAGAATCCTCCAACACCAAGAATCCTCCAACACCCAAGAATCCTACCACACCCAAAATCCTCCCTCACCAAGAATCCTCCAACACCAAGAATCCTTCAACACCCAAGAATCCTACCACACCCAAAATCCTCCAACACCCAAGAATCCTACCACACCCAAAATCCTCCCTCACCAAGAATCCTCCAACACCAAGAATCCTTCAACACCCAAGAATCCTACCACACCCAAAATCTTCCAACACCCAAGAATCCTCCCACACCCAAAATCCTCCCTCACCAAGAATCCTCCAACACCCAAAATCCTCTCTCACCAAGAATCCTCCCACACCCAAAATCCTCCCTCACCAAGAATCCTCCAACACCAAGAATCCTTCAACACCCAAGAATCCTACCACACCCAAAATCTTCCAACACCCAAGAATCCTCCCACACCCAAAATCCTCCCTCACCAAGAATCCTCCAACACCCAAAATCCTCTCTCACCAAGAATCCTCCAACACCCAAGAATCCTCCCACACCCAAAATCCTCCCTCACCAAGAATCCTCCAACACCAAGAATCCTCCAACACCCAAGAATCCTACCACACCCAAAATCCTCCCTCACCAAGAATCCTCCAACACCAAGAATCCTTCAACACCCAAGAATCCTACCACACCCAAAATCCTCCAACACCCAAGAATCCTACCACACCCAAAATCCTCCCTCACCAAGAATCCTCCAACACCAAGAATCCTTCAACACCCAAGAATCCTACCACACCCAAAATCCTCCCTCACCAAGAACCCTCCCCCACCCAAAATCCTCCCTCACCAAGAATCCTCCAACACCCAAGAATCCTACCACACCCAAAATCCTCCCTCACCAAGAATCCTCCAACACCAAGAATCCTTCAACACCCAAGAATCCTACCACACCCAAAATCCTCCCGCACCAAGAATCCTCCAACACCCAAGAATCCTACCACACCCAATATGCTCCCTCGCCAAGAATCCTCCCTCACCAAGAATCCTCCCTCATCAAGAATCCTCCAAAACCCAAGAATCCTTCCACACCCAAAATCCTCCCTCACCAAGAATCCTCCCCCACCCAAAATCCTCCCGCACCAAGAATCCTCCCCCACCCAAAATCCTCCCTTACCATGAATCCTCCCACACCCAAAATCCTCCCTCACCAAGAATCCTCCCCCACCCAAAATCCTCCCTTACCATGAATCCTCCCACACCCAAAATCCTCCCGCACCAAGAATCCTCCCCCACCCAAAATCCTCCCTTACCATGAATCCTCCCACACCCAAAATCCTCCCTCACCAAGAATCCTCCCCCACCCAAAATCCTCCCTTACCATGAATCCTCCCACACCCAAAATCCTCCCTCACCAAGAATCCTCCAACACCCAAGAATCCTACCACACCCAATATGCTCCCTCACCAAGAATCCTCCCTCACCAAGAATCCTCCCTCACCAAGAATCCTCCATAACCCAAGAATCCTTCCACACCCAAAATCAGTGTTGCGAATACTCACTAGGGAAAAATTATACTCACTTGCTTCTATCTCAGTCCAGAAGCATGCTATCAAAAAATGATGTTTTAAGGACTTTTAGATTGTAGTTTAATCTAAAAGTTTTCCGAATAAACTGAAGGTCCCAGATGCATACAAAAACCGTCAGAGAGATGTGAGCACAAGGTGAGTATGAATTACACGAATTTTACTCACCTCGTACTCACAGGTCTCTCACAACTTTGGTATGCGTCTGCGATCTTTACTTTATTCGGCAAACTTTTAGATTGAACTACAATCTAAAAGTCCTTCAAACATCATTTTTTGATAGCATGCTTCTGGACTGAGATAGAAGCAAGTGAGTATCACTCTTGCAAGTGAGTATTCTCAACACTGCCCAAAATCCTCCCTCACCAAGAATACTCCCCCACCCAAAATCCTCCCTCACCAAGAATCCTTGCACACCAAGAATCCTCCAACACCCAAGAATCCTCCCACACCCAAAATCCTCCCTCACCAAGAATCCTCCAACACCAAGAATCCTTCAACACCCAAGAATCCTACCACACCCAAAATCCTCCAACACCCAAGAATCCTACCACACCCAAAATCCTCCCTCACCAAGAATCCTCCAACACCAAGAATCCTTCAACACCCAAGAATCCTACCACACCCAAAATCCTCCAACACCCAAGAATCCTACCACACCCAAAATCCTCCCTTACCATGAATCCTCCCACACCCAAAATCCTCCCTCACCAAGAATCCTCCAACACCCAAGAATCCTCCCACTCCCAAAATCCTCCCTCACCAAGAATCCTCCAACACCCAAGAATCCTATCACACCCAATATGCTCCCTCACCAAGAATCCTCCCCCACCCAAAATCCTCCCGCACCAAGAATCCTCCCCCACCCAAAATCCTCCCTCACCAAGAATCCTCCAACACCCAAGAATCCTACCACACCCAATATGCTCCCTCATCAAGAATCCTCCCTCACCAAGAATCCTCCCTCACCAAGAATCCTCCAAAACCCAAGAATCCTTCCACACCCAAAATCCTCCCTCACCAAGAATACTCCCCCACTCAAAATCCTCCCTCACCAAGAATCCTTGCACACCAAGAATCCTCCAACACCCAAGAATCCTCCCACACCCAAAATCCTCCCTCACCAAGAATCCTTCCGCACCAAGAATCCTCCCTCACCCAAAATCCTCCCTCACCAAGAATCCTTCAACACCCAAGAATCCTACCACACCCAAAATCCTCCCTCACCAAGAATCCTCCAACACCAAGAATCCTCCAACACCCAAGAATCCTACCACACCCAAAATCCTCCCTCACCAAGAATCCTCCAACACCAAGAATCCTCCAACACCCAAGAATCCTACCACACCCAAAATCCTCCCTCACCAAGAATCCTCCAACACCAAGAATCCTCCAACACCCAAGAATCCTACCACACCCAAAATCCTCCCTCACCAAGAATCCTCCAACACCAAGAATCCTTCAACACCAAAGAATCCTACCACACCCAAAATCCTCCAACACCCAAGAATCCTACCACACCCAAAATCCTCCCTCACCAAGAATCCTCCAACACCAAGAATCCTTCAACACCCAAGAATCCTACCACACCCAAAATCCTCCAACACCCAAGAATCCTACCACACCCAAAATCCTCCCTTACCATGAATCCTCCCACACCCAAAATCCTCCCTCACCAAGAATCCTCAAACACCAAGAATCCTCCAACACCCAAGAATCCTACCACACCCAAAATCCTCCCTCACCAAGAATCCTCCAACACCAAGAATCCTTCAACACCCAAGAATCCTACCACACCCAAATTCCTCCAACACCCAAGAATCCTACCACACCCAAAATCCTCCCTCACCAAGAATCCTCCAACACCCAAGAATCCTCCCACACCCAAAATCCTCCCTCACCAAGAATCCTTCAACACCAAGAATCCTCCAACACCCAAGAATCCTACCACACCCACAATCCTCCCTCACCAAGAATCCTCCAACACCAAGAATCCTTCAACACCCAAGAATCCTACCACACCCAAAATCCTCCAACACCCAAGAATCCTACCACACCCAAAATCCTCCCTCACCAAGAATCCTCCAACACCAAGAATCCTCCCACACCAAAAATCTTCCCTCACCAAGAATCCTGCCCCACCAAGAATCCTCCCTCACCCAAAATCCTCTCTCACCAAGAATCCTCCCTCACCAAGAATCCTCCCACGCCCTAGAATCCTCCCACACCCAAAATCCTCCCTCACCAAGAATCCTCCCTCACCAAGAATCCTCCCTTACCCAAAATCCTCCCTCACCAAGAATCCTCCATCACCAAGAATCCTCCCTCACCGAAAATTCCTCCCTCACCATGAATCCTCCCTCACCAAGAATCCTCCCACACCCAAAAATTCTCCCCCGCCCAGAATCCTCCCTCACCAAGAATCCTCCCTCACCATGAATCCTCCCTCACCAAGAATCCTCTCTCACCAAGAATCCTCCATCACCAAGAATCCTTCCTCACCGAAAATTCCTCCCTCGCCATGAATCCTCCCTCACCAAGAATCCTACCACACCCAAAATCCTCCCTCACCAAGAATCCTTGCACACCAAGAATCCTCCAACACCCAAGAATCCTTCCACACCCAAAATCCTCCCTTTCCATGAATCCTCCCACACCCAAAATCCTCTCTCACCAAGAATCCTCCCCCACCCAAAATCCTCCCTCACCAAGAATCCTTCCACACCCAAAATCCTCCCTTTCCATGAATCCTCCCACACCCAAAATCCTCTCTCACCAAGAATCCTCCCACACCCAAAATCCTCCCTCACCAAGAATCCCCCAACACCAAGAATCCTCCAACACCAAGAATCCTACCACACCCAAAATCCTCCCTCACCAAGAATCCTCCCCCACCCAAAATCCTCCCTCACCAAGAATCCTCCAACACCCAAGAATCCTCCCACACCCAAAATCCTCCCTCACCAAGAATCCTCCAACACCAAGAATCCTCCAACACCCAAGAATCCTACCACACCCAAAATCCTCCCTTACCATGAATCCTCCCACACCCAAAATCCTCCCTCACCAAGAATCCTCCAACACCCAAGAATCCTACCACACCCAAAATCCTCCCTCACCAAGAATCCTTGCACACCAAGAATCCTCCAACACCCAAGAATCCTACCACACCCAAAATCCTCCCTCACCAAGAATTCTTGCACACCAAGAATCCTCCAACACCCAAGAATCCTACCACACCCAAAATCCTCCCGCACCAAGAATCCTCCCCCACCCAAAATCCTCCCTCACCAAGAATTCTTGCACACCAAGAATCCTCCAACACCCAAGAATCCTACCACACCCAAAATCCTCCCTTACCATGAATCCTCCCACACCCAAAATCCTCCCTCACCAAGAATCCTCCAACACCCAAGAATCCTACCACACCCAAAATCCTCCCTCACCAAGAATCCTTGCACACCAAGAATCCTCCAACACCCAAGAATCCTTCCACACCCAAAATCCTCCCTTTCCATGAATCCTCCCACACCCAAAATCCTCTCTCACCAAGAATCCTCCCCCACCCAAAATCCTCCTTCACCAAGAATCCTCCAACACCAAGAATCCTTCAACACCCAAGAATCCTACCACACCCAAAATCCTCATGCACCAAGAACCCTCCCCCACCCAAAATCCTCCCTCACCAAGAAGCCTCCAACACCCAAGAATCCTACCTCACCCAAAATCCTCCCTCACCAAGAATCCTTGCACACCAAGAATCCTCCAACACCCAAGAATCCTTCCACACCCAAAATCCTCCCTTTCCATGAATCCTCCCACACCCAAAATCCTCTCTCACCAAGAATCCTCCTCCACCCAAAATCCTCCCTCACCAAGAATTCTGGCACACCCAAAATCCTCCCTCACCAAGAATCCTCCAACACCCAAGAATCCTACCACACCCAAAATCCTCCCTCACCAAGAATCCTTGCACACCAAGAATCCTCCAACACCCAAGAATCCTACCACACCCAAAATCCTCCCTCACCAAGAATTCTTGCACACCAAGAATCCTTCAACACCCAAGAATCCTACCACACCCAAAATCCTCCAACACCCAAGAATCCAACCACACCCAAAATCCTCCCTTACCATGAATCCTCCCACACCCAAAATCCTCCCTCACCAAGAATCCTCCAACACTCAAGAATCCTCCCACACCCAAAATCCTCCCTCACCAAGAATCCTCCAACACCAAGAATCCTCCAACACCCAAGAATCCTACCACACCCAAAATCCTCCCTCACCAAGAATCCTCCAACACCAAGAATCCTTCAACACCCAAGAATCCTACCACACCCAAAATCCTCCAACACCCAAGAATCCTACCACACCCAAAATCCTCCCTCACCAAGAATCCTCCAACACCAAGAATCCTTCAACACCCAAGAATCCTACCACACCCAAAATCCTCATGCACCAAGAACCCTCCCCCACCCAAAATCCTCCCTCACCAAGAATCCTCCAACACCCAAGAATCCTACCACACCCACTATGCTCCCTCACCAAGAATCCTCCCTCACCAAGAATCCTCCCTCACCAAGAATCCTCCCCCACCCAAAATCCTCCCTCACCAAGAATCCTTGCACACCAAGAATCCTCCAACACCCAAGAATCCTACCACACCCAAAATCCTCCCTTACCATGAATCCTCCCACACGAAAAATCCTCCCTCACCAAGAATCCTCCAACACCCAAGAATCCTCCAACACCCAAGAATCCTACCACACCCAAAATCCTCCCGCACCAAGAATCCTCCAACACCCAAGAATCCTACCACACCCAATATGCTCCCTCACCAAGAATCCTCCCTCACCAAGAATCCTCCCTCACCAAGAATCCTCCAAAACACAAGAATCCTTCCACACCCAAAATCCTCCCTCACCAAGAATCCTCCCCCACCCAAAATCCTCCCGCACCAAGAATCCTCCCCCACCCAAAATCCTCCCTTACCATGAATCCTCCCACACCCAAAATCCTCCCGCACCAAGAATCCTCCCCCACCCAAAATCCACCCTTACCATGAATCCTCCCACACCCAAAATCCTCCCTCACCAAGAATCCTCCAACACCCAAGAATCCTACCACACCCAATATGCTCCCTCACCAAGAATCCTCCCTCACCAAGAATCCTCCCTCACCAAGAATCCTCCAAAACCCAAGAATCCTTCCACACCCAAAATCCTCCCTCACCAAGAATACTCCCCCACCCAAAATCCTCCCTCACCAAGAATCCTTGCACACCAAGAATCCTCCAACACCCAAGAATCCTCCCACACCCAAAATCCTCCCTCACCAAGAATCCTCCCTCACCCAAAATCCTCCCTCACCAAGAATCCTTCAACACCCAAGAATCCTACCACACCCAAAATCCTCCCTCGCTAGGAATCCTTCCTCACCATGAATCTTCCCTCACCAAGAATCCTCCCCCACCCAAAATCCTCCCTCACCAAGAATCCTCCAACACCCAAGAATCCTCCCACACCCAAAATCCTCCCTCACCAAGAATCCTCCAACACCAAGAATCCTCCAACACCCAAGAATCCTACCACACCCAAAATCCTCCCTCACCAAGAATCCTCCAACACCAAGAATCCTTCAACACCCAAGAATCCTACCACACCCAAAATCCTCCAACACCCAAGAATCCTACCACACCCAAAATCCTCCCTCACCAAGAATCCTCCAACACCAAGAATCCTTTAACACCCAAGAATCCTACCACACCCAAAATCCTCCAACTCCCAAGAATCCTACCACACCCAAAATCCTCCCTTACCACGAATCCTCCCACACCCAAAATCCTCCCTCACCAAGAATCCTCCAACACCCAAGAATCCTCCCACACCCAAAATCCTCCCTCACCAAGAATCCTCCAACACCAAGAATCCTCCAACACCCAAGAATCCTACCACACCCAAAATCCTCCCTCACCAAGAATCCTCCAACACCAAGAATCCTCCAACACCCAAGAATCCTCCCACACCCAAAATCCTCCCTCACCAAGAATCCTCCAACACCAAGAATCCTCCAACACCCAAGAATCCTACCACACCCAAAATCCTCCCTCACTAAGAATCCTCCAACACCAAGAATCCTTCAACACCCAAGAATCCTACCACACCCAAAATCCTCCAACACCCAAGAATCCTACCACACCCAAAATCCTCCCTCACCAAGAATCCTCCAACACCAAGAATCCTTCAACACCCAAGAATCCTACCACACCCAAAATCCTCCAACACCCAAGAATCCTACCACACCCAAAATCCTCCCTTACCATGAATCCTCCCACACCCAAAATCCTCCCTCACCAAGAATCCTCCAACACCAAGAATCCTCCAACACCCAAGAATCCTACCACACCCAAAATCCTCCCTCACTAAGAATCCTCCAACACCAAGAATCCTTCAACACCCAAGAATCCTACCACACCCAAAATCCTCCAACACCCAAGAATCCTACCACACCCAAAATCCTCCCTCACCAAGAATCCTCCAACACCAAGAATCCTTCAACACCCAAGAATCCTACCACACCCAAGAATCCTACCACACCCGAAATCCTCCCTCACCAAGAATCCTCCAACACCAAGAATCCTCCAACACCCAAAAACCCCCCTCACCAAGAATCCTCTCTCACCAAGAATCCTCCCTCACTCAAAATCCGTCCCCACCAAGAATCCTCCCACACCCAAGAATCCTCTCACACCCAAAATCTTCCCTCACCAAGAATCCTCCCTCACCAAGAATCCTCCCTCACCCAAAATCCTCTCTCACCAAGAATCCTCCCTCACCAAGAATCCTCCCACGCCTCAGAATCCTCCCACACCCTAAATCCTCCCTCACCAAGAATCCTCCATCACCAAGAATCCGCCCTCACCCAAAATCCTCCCTCGCCAAGAATAATCCCTCACCAAAAATCCTCCCACACCCAAAATCCTCCCACACCCAAAATCCTCTCTTACCAAGAATCCTTCCTCACCATGAATCTTCCCTCAAAAGTAATCCTCCCACATCCAAAATCCTCCCTCACCAAGAATCCTCCCTCACCAAGAATCCTCCCTCACCAAGAATCCGCCCTCACCCAAAATCCTCCCTCACCAAGAATCCTCTCTCACCAAAAATTCTTCCTCATCAAGAATCCTCCCTCACCCAAAATCCCCCCTCACCAAGAATCCTCTCTCACCAAGAATCCTCCCTCACCCAATATCCTCTCTCACCAAGAATCCTCCCTCACTCAAAATCCTCCTCCACCAAGAATCCTCCCACACCCAAGAATCCTCCCACACCAAAAATCTTCCCTCACCAAGAATCCTGCCCCACCAAGAATCCTCCCTCACCAAGAATCCTTCAACACCCAAGAATCCTACCACACCCAAAATCCTCCCTCACCAAGAATCCTCCAACACCAAGAATCCTCCCTCACCGAAAATTTCTCCCTCACCATGAATCCTCCCTCACCAAGAATCCTACCACACCCAAAATCCTCCCTCACCAAGAATCCTTGCACACCAAGAATCCTCCAACATCCAAGAATCCTTCCACACCCAAAATCCTCCCTTTCCATGAATCCTCCCACACCCAAAATCCTCCCTCACCAAGAATCCTCCATCACCAAGAATCCTCCCACACCCAAAAATTCTCCCCCGCCCAGAATCCTCCCTCACCAAGAATCCTCCCTCACCATGAATCCTCCCTCACCAAGAATCCTCTCTCACCAAGAATCCTCCACCACCAAGAATCCTCCCTCACCGAAAATTCCTCCCTCACCATGAATCCTCCCTCACCAAGAATCCTACCACACCCAAAATCCTCCCTCACCAAGAATCCTTGCACACCAAGAATCCTCCAACATCCAAGAATCCTTCCACACCCAAAATCCTCCCTTTCCATGAATCCTCCCACACCCAAAATCCTCTCTCACCAAGAATCCTCCCCCACCCAAAATCCTCCCTCACCAAGAATTCTTGCACACCAAGAATCCTCCAACACCCAAGAATCCTCCCACACCCAAAATCCTCCCTCACCAAGAATTCTCCAACACCAAGAATCCTCCAACACCAAGAATCCTACCACACCCAAAATCCTCCCTCACCAAGAATCCTCCAACACCAAGAATCCTTCAACACCCAAGAATCCTACCACACCCAAAATCCTCCAACACCCAAGAATCCTACCACACCCAAAATCCTCCCTTACCATGAATCCTACCACACCCAAAATCCTCCCTCACCAAGAATCCTTGCACACCAAGAATCCTCCAACACCCAAGAATCCTTCCACACCCAAAATCCTCCCTTTCCATGAATCCTCCCACACCCAAAATCCTCCCTCACCTAGAATCCTTGCACACCAAGAATCCTCCAACACCCAAGAATCCTACCACACCCAAAATCCTCCCGCACCAAGAATCCTCCCCCACCCAAAATCCTCCCTCACCAAGAATTCTTGCACACCAAGAATCCTCCAACACCCAAGAATCCTTCCACACCCAAAATCCTCCCTTTCCATGAATCCTCCCACACCCAAAATACTCCCTCACCTAGAATCCTTGCACACCAAGAATCCTCCAACACCCAAGAATCCTACCACACCCAAAATCCTCCCTCACCTAGAATCCTTGCACACCAAGAATCCTCCAACACCCAAGAATCCTACCACACCCAAAATCCTCCATTACCAAGAATCCTCCAACACCAAGAATCCTTCAACACCCAAGAATCCTACCACACCCAAAATCCTCATGCACCAAGAACCCTCCCCCACCCAAAATCCTCCCTCACCAAGAATCCTCCCCCACCAAAAATCCTCCCTCGCCAAGAATCCTCCCTCACCAAGAATCCTTCAACACCCAAGAATCCTCCCCCACCCAAAATCCTCCCTCACCAAGAATCCTTCAACACCCAAGAATCCTCCCCCACCCAAAATCCTCCCTCACCAAGAATCCTCCCCCACCTAAAATCCTCCCTCGCCAAGAATCCTCCCTCACCAAGAATCCTCCAACACCCAAGAATCCTACCACACCCAAAATCCTCCCTCACCAAGAATCCTCCCCCACCCAAAATCCTCCCTCACCAAGAATTCTTGAACACCAAGAATCCTCCAACACCCAAGAATCCTACCACACCCAAAATTCTCCCTTACCATGAATCCTCCCACACCCAAAATCCTCCCTCACCAAGAATCCTCCAACACCCAAGAATCCTACCACACCCAAAATCCTCCCTCACCAAGAATCCTCCCCCACCCAAAATCCTCCCTCACCAAGAATCCTTGCACACCAAGAATCCTCCAACACCCAAGAATCCTACCACACCCAAAATCCTCCCGCACCAAGAATCCTCCCCCACCCAAAATCCTCCCTCACCAAGAATCCTTGCACACCAAGAATCCTCCAACACCCAAGAATCCTTCCACACCCAAAATCCTCCCTTTCCATGAATCCTCCCACACCCAAAATCCTCCCTCACCAAGAATCCTCCCCCACCCAAAATCCTCCCTCACCAAGAATTCTTGCACACCAAGAATCCTCCAACACCCAAGAATCCTCCCACACCCAAAATCCTCCCGCACCAAGAATCCTCCCCCACCCAAAATCCTCTCTCACCAAGAATCCTTGCACACCAAGAATAATCCAAAACCCAAGAATCCTTCCACACCCAAAATCCTCCCTCACCAAGACTCCTCCCCCACCCAAAATCCTCCCTCACCAAGAATCCTTGCACACCAAGAATCCTCCAACACCCAAGAATCCTACCACACCCAAAATCCTCCCGCACCAAGAATCCTCCCCCACCCAAAATCCTCCCTCACCAAGAATCCTTGCACACCAAGAATCCTCCAACACCCAAGAATCCTCCCACACCCAAAATCCTCCCTCACCAAGAATCCTTGCAAACCAAGAATCCTTCAACACCCAAGAATCCTCCCACACCCAAAATCCTCCCTCACCAAGAATCCTTGCACACCACGAATCCTCCCACACCCGAGAATTCCCCCACACCAAAAATCATCCCTCACCCAAAATCCTCCCTTACCAAGAATCCTCCCTCACCCAAAATCCTCCCTCACCAAGAATCCACCCTCACAAAAAAATCCTCCCTCACCAAGAATCCTCCCTCACCAAGAATCCTCCCACACCTAAGAATCCTCCCACACCCAAAATCCTCCCTCACCAAGAATCTTCCCTTACCAAGAATCCTCCCTCACCAAGAATCCTCCCTCACCAAGAATCCTCCCTCACCAAGAATCCTCCCACACTCACGAATCCTCCCACTCCCACGAATCCTCCCTCACCAAGAATCTTCCCTTACGAAGAATCCTCCCTCACCAAGAATCCTCCCTCACAAGAATCCTCCCTCACCCAAAATCCTCCCTCACCAAGAATCCTTCCACACTAAGAATCCTCCCTAGCCAAGAATCCTCCCTCACCAAGAATCCTCCCACACCTTAAATCGTCCCTCACCAAGAATCCTCCCACATCCAAAATCTTCCCTCACCAAGAATCCTCCCTCACCAAGAATCCTCCCTCACCCAAAATCCTCCCTCACCAAGAATCCTCCCACACGCTAGAAGCCTCCCACACCCAAGAATCCTCCCTCACCAAGAATCCTCCCTCACCAAGAATCCTCCCACACCCAAAATCCTCCCTCACCAAGAATTCTCCCTCACCACCGAAAATCCTCCCTCACCAAGAATCCTCCCTCATCAAGAATCCTTCCTCATTAAGAATCCTCCCACACCTAAAATCCTCCTTCACCAAGAATCCTCCCACACCTAAAATCCTCCCTCACCATGAATCCTCCCTAACCAAGAATCCTCCCACACCCAAAATTCTCCCTCATCAAGAATCCTTCCTCACCCAAAATCCTCCCTCAACAAGAAGCCTCCCTCACCAAGAATCCTCCCTCACCAAGAATCCTCCCTTACCAAGAATCCTTCCCCACCCAAAATCCTCCCTCACCAAGAATTCTTGCACACCAAGAATCCTCCAACACCCAAGAATCCTTCCACACCCAAAATCCTCCCTTACTATGAATCCTACCACACCCAAAATCCTCCCTCACCAAGAATCCTCCAACACCCAAGAATCCTCCCTCACCCAAAATCCTCCCTCACCAAGAATCCTTCAACACCCAAGAATCCTCCCCCACCCAAAATCCTCCCTCGCCAAGAATCCTCCCTCACCAAGAATCCTCCAACACCCAAGAATACTACCACACCCAAAATCCTCCCTTACCCAAAATCCTCCCTCACCAAGAATCCTCCATCACCAAGAATCCTCCCTCACCAAGAATCCTCCAACACCAAGAATCCTTCAACACCCAAGAATCCTACCACACCCAAAATCCTCCCTCACCAAGAATCCTCCAACACCAAGAATCCTTCAACACCCATGAATCCTCCCACACCCAAAGTCCTCCCTCACCAAGAATCCTCCAACACTCAAGAATCCTCCCACACCCAAAATCCTCCCTCACCAAGAATCCTCCAACACCAAGAATCCTCCAACACCCAAGAATCCTACCACACCCAAAATCCTCCCTCACCAAGAATCCTCCAACACCAAGAATCCTTCAACACCCAAGAATCCTACCACACCCAAAATCCTCCAACACAGAAGAATCCTACCACACCCAAAATCCTCCCTCACCAAGAATCCTCCAACACCAAGAATCCTCCAACACCCAAGAATCCTACCACACCCAAAATCCTCCCTCACCAAGAATCCTCCAACACCAAGAATCCTTCATCACCCAAGAATCCTACCACACCCAAAATCCTCCAACACCCAAGAACCCTCCCCCACCCAAAATCCTCCCTCACCAAGAATCCTCCAACACCCAAGAATCCTACCACACCCACTATGCTCCCTCACCAAGAATCCTCCCTCACCAAGAATCCTCCAAAACCCAAAAATCCTTCCACACCCAAAATCCTCCCTCACCAAGAATCCTCCCCCACCCAAAATCCTCCCTCACAAAGAATCCTTGCACACCAAGAATCCTCCAACACCCAAGAATCCTACCACACCCACTATGCTCCCTCACCAAGAATCCTCCCTCACCAAGAATCCTCCAAAACCCAAAAATCCTTCCACACCCAAAATCCTCCCTCACCAAGAATCCTCCCACACCCAAAATCCTCCCTCACCAGGAATCCTCCAACACCCAAGAATCCTCCAACACCCAAGAATCCTACCACACCCAAAATCCTCCCTCACCAAGAATCCTCCAACACCAAGAATCCTTCAACACCCAAGAATCCTACCACACCCAAAATCCTCCCGCACCAAGAATCCTCCAACACCCAAGAATCCTACCACACCCAATATGCTCCCTCACCAAGAATCCTCCCTCACCAAGAATCCTCCCTCACCAAGAATCCTCCCTCACCAAGAATCCTCCAAAACCCAAGAATCCTTCCACACCCAAAATCCTCCCTCACCAAGAATCCTCCCCCACCCAAAATCCTCCCTTACCATGAATCCTCCCACACCCAAAATCCTCCCGCACCAAGAATCCTCCCCCACCCAAAATCCTCCATTACCATGAATCCTCCCACACCCAAAATCCTTACTCAAAAAGAATCCTCCAACACCCAAGAATCCTACCACACCCAAAATCCTCCCGCACCAAGAATCCTCCCCCACCCAAAATCCTCCCTCACCAAGAATTCTTGCACACCAAGAATCCTCCAACACCCAAGAATCCTACCACACCCAAAATCCTCCCGCACCAAGAATCCTCCCCCACCCAAAATCCTCCCTCACCAAGAATTCTTGCACACCAAGAATCCTCCAACACCCAAGAATCCTCCCACACCCAAAATCCTCCCTCACCAAGAATCCTCCAACACCAAGAATCCTCCAACACCCAAGAATCCTACCACACCCAAAATCCTCCCTCACCAAGAATCCTCCAACACCAAGAATCCTTCAACACCCAAGAATCCTACCACACCCAAAATCCTCCAACACCCAAGAATCCTACCACACCCAAAATCCTCCCTTACCATGAATCCTCCCACACCCAAAATCCTCCCTCACCAAGAATCCTCCAACATCCAAGAATCCTCCCACACCCAAAATCCTCCCGCACCAAGAATCCTCCAACACCAAGAATCCTCCAACACCCAAGAATCCTACCACACCCAAAATCCTCCCTCACCAAGAATCCTCCAACACCAAGAATCCTTCAACGCCCAAGAATCCTACCACACCCAAAATCCTCATGCACCAAGAACCCTCCCCCACCCAAAATCCTCCCTCACCAAGAATCCTCCAACACCCAAGAATCCTACCACACCCAAAATCCTCCCTCACCAAGAATCCTCCAACACCAAGAATCCTTCAACACCCAAGAATCCTACCACACCCAAAATCCTCCAACACCCAAGAATCCTACCACACCCAAAATCCTCCCTCACCAAGAATCCTCCAATACCAAGAATCCTTCAACACCCAAGAATCCTACCACACCCAAAATCCTCATGCACCAAGAACCCTCCCCCACCCAAAATCCTCCCTCACCAAGAATCCTCCAACACCCAAGAATCCTACCACACCCAAAATCCTCCCTCACCAAGAATCCTTGCACACCAAGAATCCTCCAACACCCAAGAATCCTTCCACACCCAAAATCCTCCCTTTCCATGAATCCTCCCACACCCAAAATCCTCCCTCACCAAGAATTCTTGCACACCAAGAATCCTCCAACACCCAAGAATCCTCCCACACCCAAAATCCTCCCTCACCAAGAATCCTCCAACACCAAGAATCCTCCAACACCCAAGAATCCTACCACACCCAAAATCCTCCCTCACCAAGAATCCTCCAACACAAAGAATCCTTCAACACCCAAGAATCCTACCACACCCAAAATCCTCCAACACCCAAGAATCCTACCACACCCAAAATCCTCCCTTACCATGAATCCTCCCACACCCAAAATCCTCCCTCACCAAGAATCCTCCAACACCCAAGAATCCTCCCACACCCAAAATCCTCCCTCACCAAGAATCCTCCAACACCAAGAATCCTCCAACACCAAAGAATCCTACCACACCCAAAATCCTCCCTCACCAAGAATCCTCCAACACCAAGAATCCTTCAACACCCAAGAATCCTACCACACCCAAAATCCTCCAACACCAAGAATCCTACCACACCCAAAATCCTCCCTCACCAAGAATCCTCCCTCACCAAGAATCCTTCAACACCCAAGAATCCTACCACACCCAAAATCCTCCCGCACCAAGAATCCTCCCCCACCCAAAATCCTCCCTCACCTAGAATCCTTGCACACCAAGAATCCTCCAACACCCAAGAATCCTACCACACCCAAAATCCTCCCGCACCAAGAATCCTCCCCCACCCAAAATCCTCCCTCACCAAGAATTCTTGCACACCAAGAATCCTCCAACACCCAAGAATCCTCCCACACCCAAAATCCTCCCTCACCAAGAATCCTCCAACACCAAGAATCCTCCAACACCCAAGAATCCTCCCCCACCCAAAATCCTCCCTCACCAAGAATTCTTGCACACCAAGAATCCTCCAACACCCAAGAATCCTCCCACACCCAAAATCCTCCCTCACCAAGAATCCTCCAACACCAAGAATCCTTCAACACCCAAGAATCCTACCACACCCAAAATCCTCCAACACCCAAGAATCCTACCACACCCAAAATCCTCCCTTACCATGAATCCTCCCACACCCAAAATCCTCCCTCACCAAGAATCCTCCAACACCCAAGAATCCTCCCACACCCAAAATCCTCCCTCACCAAGAATCCTCCAACACCAAGAATCCTTCAACACCCAAGAATCCTACCACACCCAAAATCCTCCAACACCCAAGAATCCTACCACATCCAAAATCCTCCCTCACCAAGAATCCTCCAACACCAAGAATCCTTCAACACCCAAGAATCCTACCACACCCAAAATCCTCATGCACCAAGAACCCTCCCCCACCCAAAATCCTCCCTCACCAAGAATCCTCCAACACCCATGAATCCTACCACACCCAAAATCCTCCCTCACCAAGAATCCTTGCACACCAAGAATCCTCCAACACCCAAGAATCCTTCCACACCCAAAATCCTCCCTTTCCATGAATCCTCCCACACCCAAAAACCTCCCTCACCAAGAATTCTTGCACACCAAGAATCCTCCAACACCCAAGAATCCTCCCACACCCAAAATCCTCCCTCACCAAGAATCCTCCAACACCAAGAATCCTTCAACACCCAAGAATCCTACCACACCCAAAATCCTCCAACACCCAAGAATCCTACCACACCCAAAATCCTCCCTTACCATGAATCCTCCCACACCCAAAATCCTCCCTCACCAAGAATCCTCCAACACCCAAGAATCCTCCCACACCCAAAATCCTCCCTCACCAAGAATCCTCCAACACCAAGAATCCTCCAACACCCAAGAATCCTCCCACACCCAAAAGCCTCCCTCACCAAGAATCCTCCAACACCAAGAATCCTTCAACACCCAAGAATCCTACCACACCCAAAATCCTCCCTTACCATGAATCCTCCCACACCCAAAATCCTCCCTCACCAAGAATCCTTCAACACCCAAGAATCCTACCACACCCAAAATCCTCATGCACCAAGAACCCTCCCCCACCCAAAATCCACCCTCACCAAGAATCCTTCAACACCCAAGAATCCTACCACACCCAAAATCCTCCCTCACCAAGAATCCTTGCACACCAAGAATCCTCCTCCACCCAAAATCCTCCCTCACCAAGAATTCTTGCACACCCAAAATCCTCCCTCACCAAGAATCCTCCAACACCAAGAATCCTCCAACACCCAAGAATCCTACCACACCCAAAATCCTCCCTCACCAAGAATCCTCCAACACCAAGAATCCTTCAACACCCAAGAATCCTACCACACCCAAAATCCTCCAACACCCAAGAATCCTACCACACCCAAAATCCTCCCTCACCAAGAATCCTCCAACACCAAGAATCCTTCAACACCCAAGAATCCTACCACACCCAAAATCTTCCAACACCCAAGAATCCTCCCACACCCAAAATCCTCCCTCACCAAGAATCCTCCAACACCCAAAATCCTCTCTCACCAAGAATCCTCCCACACCCAAAATCCTCCCTCACCAAGAATCCTCCAACACCAAGAATCCTTCAACACCCAAGAATCCTACCACACCCAAAATCTTCCAACACCCAAGAATCCTCCCACACCCAAAATCCTCCCTCACCAAGAATCCTCCAACACCCAAAATCCTCTCTCACCAAGAATCCTCCAACACCCAAGAATCCTCCCACACCCAAAATCCTCCCTCACCAAGAATCCTCCAACACCAAGAATCCTCCAACACCCAAGAATCCTACCACACCCAAAATCCTCCCTCACCAAGAATCCTCCAACACCAAGAATCCTTCAACACCCAAGAATCCTACCACACCCAAAATCCTCCAACACCCAAGAATCCTACCACACCCAAAATCCTCCCTCACCAAGAATCCTCCAACACCAAGAATCCTTCAACACCCAAGAATCCTACCACACCCAAAATCCTCCCTCACCAAGAACCCTCCCCCACCCAAAATCCTCCCTCACCAAGAATCCTCCAACACCCAAGAATCCTACCACACCCAAAATCCTCCCTCACCAAGAATCCTCCAACACCAAGAATCCTTCAACACCCAAGAATCCTACCACACCCAAAATCCTCCCGCACCAAGAATCCTCCAACACCCAAGAATCCTACCACACCCAATATGCTCCCTCGCCAAGAATCCTCCCTCACCAAGAATCCTCCCTCATCAAGAATCCTCCAAAACCCAAGAATCCTTCCACACCCAAAATCCTCCCTCACCAAGAATCCTCCCCCACCCAAAATCCTCCCGCACCAAGAATCCTCCCCCACCCAAAATCCTCCCTTACCATGAATCCTCCCACACCCAAAATCCTCCCTCACCAAGAATCCTCCCCCACCCAAAATCCTCCCTTACCATGAATCCTCCCACACCCAAAATCCTCCCGCACCAAGAATCCTCCCCCACCCAAAATCCTCCCTTACCATGAATCCTCCCACACCCAAAATCCTCCCTCACCAAGAATCCTCCAACACCCAAGAATCCTACCACACCCAATATGCTCCCTCACCAAGAATCCTCCCTCACCAAGAATCCTCCCTCACCAAGAATCCTCCATAACCCAAGAATCCTTCCACACCCAAAATCAGTGTTGCGAATACTCACTAGGGAAAAATTATACTCACTTGCTTCTATCTCAGTCCAGAAGCATGCTATCAAAAAATGATGTTTTAAGGACTTTTAGATTGTAGTTTAATCTAAAAGTTTTCCGAATAAACTGAAGGTCCCAGATGCATACAAAAACCGTCAGAGAGATGTGAGCACAAGGTGAGTATGAATTACACGAATTTTACTCACCTCGTACTCACAGGTCTCTCACAACTTTGGTATGCGTCTGCGATCTTTACTTTATTCGGCAAACTTTTAGATTGAACTACAATCTAAAAGTCCTTCAAACATCATTTTTTGATAGCATGCTTCTGGACTGAGATAGAAGCAAGTGAGTATCACTCTTGCAAGTGAGTATTCTCAACACTGCCCAAAATCCTCCCTCACCAAGAATACTCCCCCACCCAAAATCCTCCCTCACCAAGAATCCTTGCACACCAAGAATCCTCCAACACCCAAGAATCCTCCCACACCCAAAATCCTCCCTCACCAAGAATCCTCCAACACCAAGAATCCTTCAACACCCAAGAATCCTACCACACCCAAAATCCTCCAACACCCAAGAATCCTACCACACCCAAAATCCTCCCTCACCAAGAATCCTCCAACACCAAGAATCCTTCAACACCCAAGAATCCTACCACACCCAAAATCCTCCAACACCCAAGAATCCTACCACACCCAAAATCCTCCCTTACCATGAATCCTCCCACACCCAAAATCCTCCCTCACCAAGAATCCTCCAACACCAAGAATCCTTCAACACCCAAGAATCCTACCACACCCAAAATCCTCCAACACCCAAGAATCCTACCACACCCAAAATCCTCCCTCACCAAGAATCCTCCAACACCAAGAATCCTTCAACACCCAAGAATCCTACCACACCCAAAATCCTCCAACACCCAAGAATCCTACCACACCCAAAATCCTCCCTTACCATGAATCCTCCCACACCCAAAATCCTCCCTCACCAAGAATCCTCCAACACCCAAGAATCCTCCCACTCCCAAAATCCTCCCTCACCAAGAATCCTCCAACACCAAGAATCCTCCAACACCCAAGAATCCTTCAACACCCAAGAATCCTACCACACCCAAAATCCTCCCGCACCAAGAACCCTCCCCCACCCAAAATCCTCCCTCACCAAGAATCCTTGCACACCAAGAATCCTCCAACACCCAAGAATCCTCCCACACCCAAAATCCTCCCTCACCAAGAATCCTCCAACACCAAGAATCCTTCAACACCCAAGAATCCTACCACACCCAAAATCCTCCAACACCCAAGAATCCTCCCACTCCCAAAATCCTCCCTCACCAAGAATCCTCCCTCACCAAGAATCCTCCAACACCAAGAATCCTTCAACACCCAAGAATCCTACCACACCCAAAATCCTCCCGCACCAAGAACCCTCCCCCACCCAAAATCCTCCCTCACCAAGAATCCTCCAACACCCAAGAATCCTATCACACCCAATATGCTCCCTCACCAAGAATCCTCCCCCACCCAAAATCCTCCCGCACCAAGAATCCTCCCCCACCCAAAATCCTCCCTCACCAAGAATCCTCCAACACCCAAGAATCCTACCACACCCAATATGCTCCCTCATCAAGTATCCTCCCACACCCAAAATCCTCCCTCACCAAGAATCCTCCAACACCAAGAATCCTTCAACACCCAAGAATCCTACCACACCCAAAATCCTCCAACACCCAAGAATCCTACCACACCCAAAATCCTCCCTCACCAAGAATCCTCCAACACCAAGAATCCTTCAACACCCAAGAATCCTACCACACCCAAAATCCTCCAACACCCAAGAATCCTACCACACCCAAAATCCTCCCTTACCATGAATCCTCCCACACCCAAAATCCTCCCTCACCAAGAATCCTCCAACACCCAAGAATCCTCCCACTCCCAAAATCCTCCCTCACCAAGAATCCTCCAACACCAAGAATCCTCCAACACCCAAGAATCCTACCACACCCAAAATCCTCCCTCACCAAGAATCCTCCAACACCAAGAATCCTTCAACACCCAAGAATCCTACCACACCCAAAATCCTCCCGCACCAAGAACCCTCCCCCACCCAAAATCCTCACTCACCAAGAATCCTCCAACACCCAAGAATCCTATCACACCCAATATGCTCCCTCACCAAGAATCCTCCCCCACCCAAAATCCTCCCGCACCAAGAATCCTCCCCCACCCAAAATCCTCCCTCACCAAGAATCCTCCAACACCCAAGAATCCTACCACACCCAATATGCTCCCTCATCAAGAATCCTCCCTCACCAAGAATCCTCCCTCACCAAGAATCCTCCAAAACCCAAGAATCCTTCCACACCCAAAATCCTCCCTCACCAAGAATACTCCCCCACTCAAAATCCTCCCTCACCAAGAATCCTTGCACACCAAGAATCCTCCAACACCCAAGAATCCTACCACACCCAAAATCCTCCCTCACCAAGAATCCTCCAACACCAAGAATCCTCCCTCACTCAAAATCCGCCCCCACCAAGAATCCTCCCACACCCAAGAATCCTCTCACACCCAAAATCTTCCCTCACCAAGAATCCTCCCTCACCAAGAATCCTCCCTCACCCAAAATCCTCTCTCACCAAGAATCCTCCCTCACCAAGAATCCTCCCACGCCCTAGAATCCTCCCACACCCTAAATCCTCCCTCACCAAGAATCCTCCATCACCAAGAATCCGCCCTCACCCAAAATCCTCCCTCGCCAAGAATAATCCCTCACCAAGAATCCTCCCACACCCAAAATCCTCCCACACCCAAAATCCTCCCTCACCAAGAATCCTCTCTCACCAAAAATTCTTCCTCATCAAGAATCCTCCCTCACTCAAAATCCTCCTCCACCAAGAATCCTCCCACTCCCAAGAATCCTCCCACACCAAAAATCTTCCCTCACCAAGAATCCTGCCCCACCAAGAATCCTCCCTCACCAAGAATCCTCCCTTACCCAAAATCCTCCCTCACCAAGAATCCTCCATCACCAAGAATCCTCCCTTACCCAAAATCCTCCCTCACCAAGAATCCTCCATCACCAAGAATCCTCCCTCACCGAAAATTCCTCCCTCACCATGAATCCTCCCTCACCAAGAATCCTCCCACACCCAAAAATTCTCCCCCGCCCAGAATCCTCCCTCACCAAGAATCCTCCCTCACCATGAATCCTCCCTCACCAAGAATCCTCTCTCACCAAGAATCCTCCATCACCAAGAATCCTTCCTCACCGAAAATTCCTCCCTCGCCATGAATCCTCCCTCACCAAGAATCCTACCACACCCAAAATCCTCCCTCACCAAGAATCCTTGCACACCAAGAATCCTCCAACACCCAAGAATCCTTCCACACCCAAAATCCTCGCTTTCCATGAATCCTCCCACACCCAAAATCCTCTCTCACCAAGAATCCTCCCCCACCCAAAATCCTCCCTCACCAAGAATCCTTCCACACCCAAAATCCTCCCTTTCCATGAATCCTCCCACACCCAAAATCCTCTCTCACCAAGAATCCTCCCACACCCAAAATCCTCCCTCACCAAGAATCCCCCAACACCAAGAATCCTCCAACACCAAGAATCCTACCACACCCAAAATCCTCCCTCACCAAGAATCCTCCCCCACCCAAAATCCTCCCTCACCAAGAATCCTCCAACACCCAAGAATCCTCCCACACCCAAAATCCTCCCTCACCAAGAATCCTCCAACACCAAGAATCCTCCAACACCCAAGAATCCTACCACACCCAAAATCCTCCCTCACCTAGAATCCTTGCACACCAAGAATCCTCCAACACCCAAGAATCCTACCACACCCAAAATCCTCCCGCACCAAGAATCCTCCCCCACCCAAAATCCTCCCTCACCAAGAATTCTTGCACACCAAGAATCCTCCAACACCCAAGAATCCTACCACACCCAAAATCCTCCCTTACCATGAATCCTCCCACACCCAAAATCCTCCCTCACCAAGAATCCTCCAACACCCAAGAATCCTACCACACCCAAAATCCTCCCTCACCAAGAATCCTTGCACACCAAGAATCCTCCAACACCCAAGAATCCTACCACACCCAAAATCCTCCCTCACCAAGAATTCTTGCACACCAAGAATCCTCCAACACCCAAGAATCCTACCACACCCAAAATCCTCCCGCACCAAGAATCCTCCCCCACCCAAAATCCTCCCTCACCAAGAATTCTTGCACACCAAGAATCCTCCAACACCCAAGAATCCTACCACACCCAAAATCCTCCCTTACCATGAATCCTCCCACACCCAAAATCCTCCCTCACCAAGAATCCTCCAACACCCAAGAATCCTACCACACCCAAAATCCTCCCTCACCAAGAATCCTTGCACACCAAGAATCCTCCAACACCCAAGAATCCTTCCACACCCAAAATCCTCCCTTTCCATGAATCCTCCCACACCCAAAATCCTCTCTCACCAAGAATCCTCCCCCACCCAAAATCCTCCTTCACCAAGAATCCTCCAACACCAAGAATCCTTCAACACCCAAGAATCCTACCACACCCAAAATCCTCATGCACCAAGAACCCTCCCCCACCCAAAATCCTCCCTCACCAAGAATCCTCCAACACCAAGAATCCTTCAACACCCAAGAATCCTACCTCACCCAAAATCCTCCCTCACCAAGAATCCTTGCACACCAAGAATCCTCCAACACCCAAGAATCCTTCCACACCCAAAATCCTCCCTTTCCATGAATCCTCCCACACCCAAAATCCTCTCTCACCAAGAATCCTCCTCCACCCAAAATCCTCCCTCACCAAGAATTCTGGCACACCCAAAATCCTCCCTCACCAAGAATCCTCCTACACCAAGAATCCTCCAACACCCAAGAATCCTACCACACCCAAATTCCTCCCTCACCAAGAATCCTCCAACACCAAGAATCCTTCAACACCCAAGAATCCTACCACACCCAAAATCCTCCAACACCCAAGAATCCTACCACACCCAAAATCCTCCCTCACCAAGAATCCTCCAACACCAAGAATCCTTCAACACCCAAGAATCCTACCACACCCAAAATCCTCCAACACCCAAGAATCCTCCCACACCCAAAATCCTCCCTCACCAAGAATCCTCCAACACCAAGAATCCTTCAACACCCAAGAATCCTACCACACCCAAAATCCTCCAACACCCAAGAATCCAACCACACCCAAAATCCTCCCTTACCATGAATCCTCCCACACCCAAAATCCTCCCTCACCAAGAATCCTCCAACACTCAAGAATCCTCCCACACCCAAAATCCTCCCTCACCAAGAATCCTCCAACACCAAGAATCCTCCAACACCCAAGAATCCTACCACACCCAAAATCCTCCCTCACCAAGAATCCTCCAACACCAAGAATCCTTCAACACCCAAGAATCCTACCACACCCAAAATCCTCCAACACCCAAGAATCCTACCACACCCAAAATCCTCCCTCACCAAGAATCCTCCAACACCAAGAATCCTTCAACACTCAAGAATCCTACCACACCCAAAATCCTCCAACACCCAAGAATCCTCCCACACCCAAAATCCTCCCTCACCAAGAATCCTCCAACACCAAGAATCCTCCAACACCCAAGAATCCTACCACACCCAAAATCCTCCAACACCCAAGAATCCTACCACACCCAAAATCCTCCCTCACCAAGAATCCTCCAACACCAAGAATCCTTCAACACCCAAGAATCCTACCACACCCAAAATCCTCCAACACCCAAGAATCCTACCACACCCAAAATCCTCCCTCACCAAGAATCCTCCAACACCAAGAATCCTTCAACACCCAAGAATCCTACCACACCCAAAATCCTCCAACACCCAAGAATCCTCCCACACCCAAAATCCTCCCTCACCAAGAATCCTCCAACACCAAGAATCCTTCAACACCCAAGAATCCTACCACACCCAAAATCCTCCAACACCCAAGAATCCAACCACACCCAAAATCCTCCCTTACCATGAATCCTCCCACACCCAAAGTCCTCCCTCACCAAGAATCCTCCAACACTCAAGAATCCTCCCACACCCAAAATCCTCCCTCACCAAGAATCCTCCAACACCAAGAATCCTCCAACACCCAAGAATCCTACCACACCCAAAATCCTCCCTCACCAAGAATCCTCCAACACCAAGAATCCTTCAACACCCAAGAATCCTACCACACCCAAAATCCTCCAACACCCAAGAATCCTACCACACCCAAAATCCTCCCTCACCAAGAATCCTCCAACACCAAGAATCCTCCAACACCCAAGAATCCTACCACACCCAAAATCCTCCAACACCCAAGAATCCTACCACACCCAAAATCCTCCCTCACCAAGAATCCTCCAACACCAAGAATCCTTCAACACCCAAGAATCCTACCACACCCAAAATCCTCCAACACCCAAGAATCCTACCACACCCAAAATCCTCCCTCACCAAGAATCCTCCAACACCAAGAATCCTTCAACACCCAAGAATCCTACCACACCCAAAATCCTCCAACACCCAAGAATCCTCCCACACCCAAAATCCTCCCTCACCAAGAATCCTCCAACACCAAGAATCCTTCAACACCCAAGAATCCTACCACACCCAAAATCCTCCCGCACCAAGAATCCTCCAACACCAAGAATCCTTCAACACCCAAGAATCCTACCACACCCAAAATCCTCCAACACCCAAGAATCCTCCCACACCCAAAATCCTCCAACACCCAAGAATCCAACCACACCCAAAATCCTCCCTTACCATGAATCCTCCCACACCCAAAGTCCTCCCTCACCAAGAATCCTCCAACACTCAAGAATCCTCCCACACCCAAAATCCTCCCTCACCAAGAATCCTCCAACACCAAGAATCCTTCAACACCCAAGAATCCTACCACACCCAAAATCCTCCCTCACCAAGAATCCTCCAACACCAAGAATCCTTCAACACCCAAGAATCCTACCACACCCAAAATCCTCCCTCACCAAGAATCCTCCAACACCAAGAATCCTTCAACACCCAAGAATCCTACCACACCCAAAATCCTCCCTCACCAAGAATCCTCCAACACCAAGAATCCTTCAACACCCAAGAATCCTACCACACCCAAAATCCTCCCTCACCAAGAATCCTCCAACACCAAGAATCCTTCAACACCCATGAATCCTCCCACACCCAAAGTCCTCCCTCACCAAGAATCCTCCAACACTCAAGAATCCTCCCACACCCAAAATCCTCCCTCACCAAGAATCCTCCAACACCAAGAATCCTCCAACACCCAAGAATCCTACCACACCCAAAATCCTCCCTCACCAAGAATCCTCCAACACCAAGAATCCTTCAACACCCAAGAATCCTACCACACCCAAAATCCTCCAACACAGAAGAATCCTACCACACCCAAAATCCTCCCTCACCAAGAATCCTCCAACACCAAGAATCCTCCAACACCCAAGAATCCTACCACACCCAAAATCCTCCCTCACCAAGAATCCTCCAACACCAAGAATCCTTCATCACCCAAGAATCCTACCACACCCAAAATCCTCCAACACCCAAGAACCCTCCCCCACCCAAAATCCTCCCTCACCAAGAATCCTCCAACACCCAAGAATCCTACCACACCCACTATGCTCCCTCACCAAGAATCCTCCCTCACCAAGAATCCTCCAAAACCCAAAAATCCTTCCACACCCAAAATCCTCCCTCACCAAGAATCCTCCCCCACCCAAAATCCTCCCTCACAAAGAATCCTTGCACACCAAGAATCCTCCAACACCCAAGAATCCTACCACACCCACTATGCTCCCTCACCAAGAATCCTCCCTCACCAAGAATCCTCCAAAACCCAAAAATCCTTCCACACCCAAAATCCTCCCTCACCAAGAATCCTCCCACACCCAAAATCCTCCCTCACCAGGAATCCTCCAACACCCAAGAATCCTCCAACACCCAAGAATCCTACCACACCCAAAATCCTCCCTCACCAAGAATCCTCCAACACCAAGAATCCTTCAACACCCAAGAATCCTACCACACCCAAAATCCTCCCGCACCAAGAATCCTCCAACACCCAAGAATCCTACCACACCCAATATGCTCCCTCACCAAGAATCCTCCCTCACCAAGAATCCTCCCTCACCAAGAATCCTCCCTCACCAAGAATCCTCCAAAACCCAAGAATCCTTCCACACCCAAAATCCCCCTCACCAAGAATCCTCCCCCACCCAAAATCCTCCCGCACCAAGAATCCTCCCCCACCCAAAATCCTCCCTTACCATGAATCCTCCCACACCCAAAATCCTCCCGCACCAAGAATCCTCCCCCACCCAAAATCCTCCCTTACCATGAATCCTCCCACACCCAAAATCCTTACTCAACAAGAATCCTCCAACACCCAAGAATCCTACCACACCCAAAATCCTCCCGCACCAAGAATCCTCCCCCACCCAAAATCCTCCCTCACCAAGAATTCTTGCACACCAAGAATCCTCCAACACCCAAGAATCCTACCACACCCAAAATCCTCCCTCACCAAGAATCCTCCAACACCAAGAATCCTCCAACACCCAAGAATCCTACCACACCCAAAATCCTCCCTCGCCTAGAATCCTTGCACACCAAGAATCCTCCAACACCCAAGAATCCTACCACACCCAAAATCCTCCCGCACCAAGAATCCTCCCCCACCCAAAATCCTCCCTCACCAAGAATTCTTGCACACCAAGAATCCTCCAACACCCAAGAATCCTCCCACACCCAAAATCCTCCCTCACCAAGAATCCTCCAACACCAAGAATCCTCCAACACCCAAGAATCCTACCACACCCAAAATCCTCCCTCACCAAGAATCCTCCAACACCAAGAATCCTTCAACACCCAAGAATCCTACCACACCCAAAATCCTCCAACACCCAAGAATCCTACCACACCCAAAATCCTCCCTTACCATGAATCCTCCCACACCCAAAATCCTCCCTCACCAAGAATCCTCCAACATCCAAGAATCCTCCCACACCCAAAATCCTCCCGCACCAAGAATCCTCCAACACCAAGAATCCTCCAACACCCAAGAATCCTACCACACCCAAAATCCTCCCTCACCAAGAATCCTCCAACACCAAGAATCCTTCAACGCCCAAGAATCCTACCACACCCAAAATCCTCATGCACCAAGAACCCTCCCCCACCCAAAATCCTCCCTCACCAAGAATCCTCCAACACCCAAGAATCCTACCACACCCAAAATCCTCCCTCACCAAGAATCCTCCAACACCAAGAATCCTTCAACACCCAAGAATCCTACCACACCCAAAATCCTCCAACACCCAAGAATCCTACCACACCCAAAATCCTCCCTCACCAAGAATCCTCCAACACCAAGAATCCTTCAACACCCAAGAATCCTACCACACCCAAAATCCTCATGCACCAAGAACCCTCCCCCACCCAAAATCCTCCCTCACCAAGAATCCTCCAACACCCAAGAATCCTACCACACCCAAAATCCTCCCTCACCAAGAATCCTTGCACACCAAGAATCCTCCAACACCCAAGAATCCTTCCACACCCAAAATCCTCCCTTTCCATGAATCCTCCCACACCCAAAATCCTCCCTCACCAAGAATTCTTGCACACCAAGAATCCTCCAACACCCAAGAATCCTCCCACACCCAAAATCCTCCCTCACCAAGAATCCTCCAACACCAAGAAACCTCCAACACCCAAGAATCCTACCACACCCAAAATCCTCCCTCACCAAGAATCCTCCAACACAAAGAATCCTTCAACACCCAAGAATCCTACCACACCCAAAATCCTCCAACACCCAAGAATCCTACCACACCCAAAATCCTCCCTTACCATGAATCCTCCCACACCCAAAATCCTCCCTCACCAAGAATCCTCCAACACCCAAGAATCCTCCCACACCCAAAATCCTCCCTCACCAAGAATCCTCCAACACCAAGAATCCTCCAACACCCAAGAATCCTACCACACCCAAAATCCTCCCTCACCAAGAATCCTCCAACACCAAGAATCCTTCAACACCCAAGAATCCTACCACACCCAAAATCCTCCAACACCAAGAATCCTACCACACCCAAAATCCTCCCTCACCAAGAATCCTCCCTCACCAAGAATCCTTCAACACCCAAGAATCCTACCACACCCAAAATCCTCCCGCACCAAGAATCCTCCCCCACCCAAAATCCTCCCTCACCTAGAATCCTTGCACACCAAGAATCCTCCAACACCCAAGAATCCTACCACACCCAAAATCCTCCCGCACCAAGAATCCTCCCCCACCCAAAATCCTCCCTCACCAAGAATTCTTGCACACCAAGAATCCTCCAACACCCAAGAATCCTCCCACACCCAAAATCCTCCCTCACCAAGAATCCTCCAACACCAAGAATCCTCCAACACCCAAGAATCCTCCCCCACCCAAAATCCTCCCTCACCAAGAATTCTTGCACACCAAGAATCCTCCAACACCCAAGAATCCTCCCACACCCAAAATCCTCCCTCACCAAGAATCCTCCAACACCAAGAATCCTTCAACACCCAAGAATCCTACCACACCCAAAATCCTCCAACACCCAAGAATCCTACCACACCCAAAATCCTCCCTTACCATGAATCCTCCCACACCCAAAATCCTCCCTCACCAAGAATCCTCCAACACCCAAGAATCCTCCCACACCCAAAATCCTCCCTCACCAAGAATCCTCCAACACCAAGAATCCTTCAACACCCAAGAATCCTACCACACCCAAAATCCTCCAACACCCAAGAATCCTACCACATCCAAAATCCTCCCTCACCAAGAATCCTCCAACACCAAGAATCCTTCAACACCCAAGAATCCTACCACACCCAAAATCCTCATGCACCAAGAACCCTCCCCCACCCAAAATCCTCCCTCACCAAGAATCCTCCAACACCCAAGAATCCTCCCACACCCAAAATCCTCCCTCACCAAGAATCCTCCAACACCCAAGAATCCTCCCACACCCAAAATCCTCCCTCACCAAGAATCCTCCAACACCCAAGAATCCTCCCACACCCAAAATCCTCCCTCACCAAGAATCCTCCAACACCAAGAATCCTTCAACACCCAAGAATCCTACCACACCCAAAATCCTCCAACACCCAAGAATCCTACCACATCCAAAATCCTCCCTCACCAAGAATCCTCCAACACCAAGAATCCTCCAACACCCAAGAATCCTACCACACCCAAAATCCTCCCTCACCAAGAATCCTTGCACACCAAGAATCCTCCAACACCCAAGAATCCTTCCACACCCAAAATCCTCCCTTTCCATGAATCCTCCCACACCCAAAATCCTCCCTCACCAAGAATTCTTGCACACCAAGAATCCTCCAACACCCAAGAATCCTCCCACACCCAAAATCCTCCCTCACCAAGAATCCTCCAACACCAAGAATCCTTCAACACCCAAGAATCCTACCACACCCAAAATCCTCCAACACCCAAGAATCCTACCACACCCAAAATCCTCCCTTACCATGAATCCTCCCACACCCAAAATCCTCCCTCACCAAGAATCCTCCAACACCCAAGAATCCTCCCACACCCAAAATCCTCCCTCACCAAGAATCCTCCAACACCAAGAATCCTCCAACACCCAAGAATCCTCCCACACCCAAAATCCTCCCTCACCAAGAATCCTCCAACACCAAGAATCCTTCAACACCCAAGAATCCTACCACACCCAAAATCCTCCAACACCCAAGAATCCTACCACACCCAAAATCCTCCCTTACCATGAATCCTCCCACACCCAAAATCCTCCCTCACCAAGAATCCTTCAACACCCAAGAATCCTACCACACCCAAAATCCTCATGCACCAAGAACCCTCCCCCACCCAAAATCCTCCCTCACCAAGAATCCTCCAACACCCAAGAATCCTACCACACCCAAAATCCTCCCTCACCAAGAATCCTTGCACACCAAGAATCCTCCCCCACCCAAAATCCTCCCTCACCAAGAATTCTTGCACACCCAAAATCCTCCCTCACCAAGAATCCTCCAACACCAAGAATCCTCCAACACCCAAGAATCCTACCACACCCAAAATCCTCCCTCACCAAGAATCCTCCAACACCAAGAATCCTTCAACACCCAAGAATCCTACCACACCCAAAATCCTCCAACACCCAAGAATCCTACCACACCCAAAATCCTCCCTCACCAAGAATCCTCCAACACCAAGAATCCTTCAACACCCAAGAATCCTACCACACCCAAAATCTTCCAACACCCAAGAATCCTCCCACACCCAAAATCCTCCCTCACCAAGAATCCTCCAACACCCAAAATCCTCTCTCACCAAGAATCCTCCCACACCCAAAATCCTCCCTCACCAAGAATCCTCCAACACCAAGAATCCTTCAACACCCAAGAATCCTACCACACCCAAAATCTTCCAACACCCAAGAATCCTCCCACACCCAAAATCCTCCCTCACCAAGAATCCTCCAACACCCAAAATCCTCTCTCACCAAGAATCCTCCAACACCCAAGAATCCTCCCACACCCAAAATCCTCCCTCACCAAGAATCCTCCAACACCAAGAATCCTCCAACACCCAAGAATCCTACCACACCCAAAATCCTCCCTCACCAAGAATCCTCCAACACCAAGAATCCTTCAACACCCAAGAATCCTACCACACCCAAAATCCTCCAACACCCAAGAATCCTACCACACCCAAAATCCTCCCTCACCAAGAATCCTCCAACACCAAGAATCCTTCAACACCCAAGAATCCTACCACACCCAAAATCCTCCCTCACCAAGAACCCTCCCCCACCCAAAATCCTCCCTCACCAAGAATCCTCCAACACCCAAGAATCCTACCACACCCAAAATCCTCCCTCACCAAGAATCCTCCAACACCAAGAATCCTTCAACACCCAAGAATCCTACCACACCCAAAATCCTCCCGCACCAAGAATCCTCCAACACCCAAGAATCCTACCACACCCAATATGCTCCCTCGCCAAGAATCCTCCCTCACCAAGAATCCTCCCTCATCAAGAATCCTCCAAAACCCAAGAATCCTTCCACACCCAAAATCCTCCCTCACCAAGAATCCTCCCCCACCCAAAATCCTCCCGCACCAAGAATCCTCCCCCACCCAAAATCCTCCCTTACCATGAATCCTCCCACACCCAAAATCCTCCCTCACCAAGAATCCTCCCCCACCCAAAATCCTCCCTTACCATGAATCCTCCCACACCCAAAATCCTCCCGCACCAAGAATCCTCCCCCACCCAAAATCCTCCCTTACCATGAATCCTCCCACACCCAAAATCCTCCCTCACCAAGAATCCTCCCCCACCCAAAATCCTCCCTTACCATGAATCCTCCCACACCCAAAATCCTCCCTCACCAAGAATCCTCCAACACCCAAGAATCCTACCACACCCAATATGCTCCCTCACCAAGAATCCTCCCTCACCAAGAATCCTCCCTCACCAAGAATCCTCCATAACCCAAGAATCCTTCCACACCCAAAATCAGTGTTGCGAATACTCACTAGGGAAAAATTATACTCACTTGCTTCTATCTCAGTCCAGAAGCATGCTATCAAAAAATGATGTTTTAAGGACTTTTAGATTGTAGTTTAATCTAAAAGTTTTCCGAATAAACTGAAGGTCCCAGATGCATACAAAAACCGTCAGAGAGATGTGAGCACAAGGTGAGTATGAATTACACGAATTTTACTCACCTCGTACTCACAGGTCTCTCACAACTTTGGTATGCGTCTGCGATCTTTACTTTATTCGGCAAACTTTTAGATTGAACTACAATCTAAAAGTCCTTCAAACATCATTTTTTGATAGCATGCTTCTGGACTGAGATAGAAGCAAGTGAGTATCACTCTTGCAAGTGAGTATTCTCAACACTGCCCAAAATCCTCCCTCACCAAGAATACTCCCCCACCCAAAATCCTCCCTCACCAAGAATCCTTGCACACCAAGAATCCTCCAACACCCAAGAATCCTCCCACACCCAAAATCCTCCCTCACCAAGAATCCTCCAACACCAAGAATCCTTCAACACCCAAGAATCCTACCACACCCAAAATCCTCCAACACCCAAGAATCCTACCACACCCAAAATCCTCCCTCACCAAGAATCCTCCAACACCAAGAATCCTTCAACACCCAAGAATCCTACCACACCCAAAATCCTCCAACACCCAAGAATCCTACCACACCCAAAATCCTCCCTTACCATGAATCCTCCCACACCCAAAATCCTCCCTCACCAAGAATCCTCCAACACCCAAGAATCCTCCCACTCCCAAAATCCTCCCTCACCAAGAATCCTCCAACACCCAAGAATCCTATCACACCCAATATGCTCCCTCACCAAGAATCCTCCCCCACCCAAAATCCTCCCGCACCAAGAATCCTCCCCCACCCAAAATCCTCCCTCACCAAGAATCCTCCAACACCCAAGAATCCTACCACACCCAATATGCTCCCTCATCAAGAATCCTCCCTCACCAAGAATCCTCCCTCACCAAGAATCCTCCAAAACCCAAGAATCCTTCCACACCCAAAATCCTCCCTCACCAAGAATACTCCCCCACTCAAAATCCTCCCTCACCAAGAATCCTTGCACACCAAGAATCCTCCAACACCCAAGAATCCTCCCACACCCAAAATCCTCCCTCACCAAGAATCCTTCCGCACCAAGAATCCTCCCTCACCCAAAATCCTCCCTCACCAAGAATCCTTCAACACCCAAGAATCCTACCACACCCAAAATCCTCCCTCACCAAGAATCCTCCAACACCAAGAATCCTCCAACACCCAAGAATCCTACCACACCCAAAATCCTCCCTCACCAAGAATCCTCCAACACCAAGAATCCTCCAACACCCAAGAATCCTACCACACCCAAAATCCTCCCTCACCAAGAATCCTCCAACACCAAGAATCCTCCAACACCCAAGAATCCTACCACACCCAAAATCCTCCCTCACCAAGAATCCTCCAACACCAAGAATCCTTCAACACCAAAGAATCCTACCACACCCAAAATCCTCCAACACCCAAGAATCCTACCACACCCAAAATCCTCCCTCACCAAGAATCCTCCAACACCAAGAATCCTTCAACACCCAAGAATCCTACCACACCCAAAATCCTCCAACACCCAAGAATCCTACCACACCCAAAATCCTCCCTTACCATGAATCCTCCCACACCCAAAATCCTCCCTCACCAAGAATCCTCCAACACCAAGAATCCTCCAACACCCAAGAATCCTACCACACCCAAAATCCTCCCTCACCAAGAATCCTCCAACACCAAGAATCCTTCAACACCCAAGAATCCTACCACACCCAAATTCCTCCAACACCCAAGAATCCTACCACACCCAAAATCCTCCCTCACCAAGAATCCTCCAACACCCAAGAATCCTCCCACACCCAAAATCCTCCCTCACCAAGAATCCTTCAACACCAAGAATCCTCCAACACCCAAGAATCCTACCACACCCACAATCCTCCCTCACCAAGAATCCTCCAACACCAAGAATCCTTCAACACCCAAGAATCCTACCACACCCAAAATCCTCCAACACCCAAGAATCCTACCACACCCAAAATCCTCCCTCACCAAGAATCCTCCAACACCAAGAATCCTCCCACACCAAAAATCTTCCCTCACCAAGAATCCTGCCCCACCAAGAATCCTCCCTCACCCAAAATCCTCTCTCACCAAGAATCCTCCCTCACCAAGAATCCTCCCACGCCCTAGAATCCTCCCACACCCAAAATCCTCCCTCACCAAGAATCCTCCCTCACCAAGAATCCTCCCTTACCCAAAATCCTCCCTCACCAAGAATCCTCCATCACCAAGAATCCTCCCTCACCGAAAATTCCTCCCTCACCATGAATCCTCCCTCACCAAGAATCCTCCCACACCCAAAAATTCTCCCCCGCCCAGAATCCTCCCTCACCAAGAATCCTCCCTCACCATGAATCCTCCCTCACCAAGAATCCTCTCTCACCAAGAATCCTCCATCACCAAGAATCCTTCCTCACCGAAAATTCCTCCCTCGCCATGAATCCTCCCTCACCAAGAATCCTACCACACCCAAAATCCTCCCTCACCAAGAATCCTTGCACACCAAGAATCCTCCAACACCCAAGAATCCTTCCACACCCAAAATCCTCCCTTTCCATGAATCCTCCCACACCCAAAATCCTCTCTCACCAAGAATCCTCCCCCACCCAAAATCCTCCCTCACCAAGAATCCTTCCACACCCAAAATCCTCCCTTTCCATGAATCCTCCCACACCCAAAATCCTCTCTCACCAAGAATCCTCCCACACCCAAAATCCTCCCTCACCAAGAATCCCCCAACACCAAGAATCCTCCAACACCAAGAATCCTACCACACCCAAAATCCTCCCTCACCAAGAATCCTCCCCCACCCAAAATCCTCCCTCACCAAGAATCCTCCAACACCCAAGAATCCTCCCACACCCAAAATCCTCCCTCACCAAGAATCCTCCAACACCAAGAATCCTCCAACACCCAAGAATCCTACCACACCCAAAATCCTCCCTTACCATGAATCCTCCCACACCCAAAATCCTCCCTCACCAAGAATCCTCCAACACCCAAGAATCCTACCACACCCAAAATCCTCCCTCACCAAGAATCCTTGCACACCAAGAATCCTCCAACACCCAAGAATCCTACCACACCCAAAATCCTCCCTCACCAAGAATTCTTGCACACCAAGAATCCTCCAACACCCAAGAATCCTACCACACCCAAAATCCTCCCGCACCAAGAATCCTCCCCCACCCAAAATCCTCCCTCACCAAGAATTCTTGCACACCAAGAATCCTCCAACACCCAAGAATCCTACCACACCCAAAATCCTCCCTTACCATGAATCCTCCAACACCCAAAATCCTCCCTCACCAAGAATCCTCCAACACCCAAGAATCCTACCACACCCAAAATCCTCCCTCACCAAGAATCCTTGCACACCAAGAATCCTCCAACACCCAAGAATCCTTCCACACCCAAAATCCTCCCTTTCCATGAATCCTCCCACACCAAGAATCCTCCCCCACCCAAAATCCTCCTTCACCAAGAATCCTCCAACACCAAGAATCCTTCAACACCCAAGAATCCTACCACACCCAAAATCCTCATGCACCAAGAACCCTCCCCCACCCAAAATCCTCCCTCACCAAGAAGCCTCCAACACCCAAGAATCCTACCTCACCCAAAATCCTCCCTCACAAAGAATCCTTGCACACCAAGAATCCTCCAACACCCAAGAATCCTTCCACACCCAAAATCCTCCCTTTCCATGAATCCTCCCACACCCAAAATCCTCTCTCACCAAGAATCCTCCTCCACCCAAAATCCTCCCTCACCAAGAATTCTGGCACACCCAAAATCCTCCCTCACCAAGAATCCTCCAACACCCAAGAATCCTACCACACCCAAAATCCTCCCTCACCAAGAATCCTTGCACACCAAGAATCCTCCAACACCCAAGAATCCTACCACACCCAAAATCCTCCCTCACCAAGAATTCTTGCACACCAAGAATCCTTCAACACCCAAGAATCCTACCACACCCAAAATCCTCCAACACCCAAGAATCCAACCACACCCAAAATCCTCCCTTACCATGAATCCTCCCACACCCAAAATCCTCCCTCACCAAGAATCCTCCAACACTCAAGAATCCTCCCACACCCAAAATCCTCCCTCACCAAGAATCCTCCAACACCAAGAATCCTCCAACACCCAAGAATCCTACCACACCCAAAATCCTCCCTCACCACGAATCCTCCAACACCAAGAATCCTTCAACACCCAAGAATCCTACCACACCCAAAATCCTCCAACACCCAAGAATCCTACCACACCCAAAATCCTCCCTCACCAAGAATCCTCCAACACCAAGAATCCTTCAACACCCAAGAATCCTACCACACCCAAAATCCTCATGCACCAAGAACCCTCCCCCACCCAAAATCCTCCCTCACCAAGAATCCTCCAACACCCAAGAATCCTACCACACCCACTATGCTCCCTCACCAAGAATCCTCCCTCACCAAGAATCCTCCCTCACCAAGAATCCTCCAAAACCCAAAAATCCTTCCACACCCAAAATCCTCCCTCACCAAGAATCCTCCAACACCCAAGAATCCTACCACACCCAAAATCCTCCCTTACCATGAATCCTCCCACACGAAAAATCCTCCCTCACCAAGAATCCTTGCACACCAAGAATCCTCCAACACCCAAGAATCCTCCCCCACCCAAAATCCTCCCTCACCAAGAATCCTTGCACACCAAGAATCCTCCAACACCCAAGAATCCTCCAACACCCAAGAATCCTACCACACCCAAAATCCTCCCGCACCAAGAATCCTCCAACACCCAAGAATCCTACCACACCCAATATGCTCCCTCACCAAGAATCCTCCCTCACCAAGAATCCTCCCTCACCAAGAATCCTCCAAAACACAAGAATCCTTCCACACCCAAAATCCTCCCTCACCAAGAATCCTCCCCCACCCAAAATCCTCCCGCACCAAGAATCCTCCCCCACCCAAAATCCTCCCTTACCATGAATCCTCCCACACCCAAAATCCTCCCGCACCAAGAATCCTCCCCCACCCAAAATCCACCCTTACCATGAATCCTCCCACACCCAAAATCCTCCCTCACCAAGAATCCTCCAACACCCAAGAATCCTACCACACCCAATATGCTCCCTCACCAAGAATCCTCCCTCACCAAGAATCCTCCCTCACCAAGAATCCTCCAAAACCCAAGAATCCTTCCACACCCAAAATCCTCCCTCACCAAGAATACTCCCCCACCCAAAATCCTCCCTCACCAAGAATCCTTGCACACCAAGAATCCTCCAACACCCAAGAATCCTCCCACACCCAAAATCCTCCCTCACCAAGAATCCTCCCTCACCCAAAATCCTCCCTCACCAAGAATCCTTCAACACCCAAGAATCCTACCACACCCAAAATCCTCCCTCGCTAGGAATCCTTCCTCACCATGAATCTTCCCTCACCAAGAATCCTCCCCCACCCAAAATCCTCCCTCACCAAGAATCCTCCAACACCCAAGAATCCTCCCACACCCAAAATCCTCCCTCACCAAGAATCCTCCAACACCAAGAATCCTCCAACACCCAAGAATCCTACCACACCCAAAATCCTCCCTCACCAAGAATCCTCCAACACCAAGAATCCTTCAACACCCAAGAATCCTACCACACCCAAAATCCTCCAACACCCAAGAATCCTACCACACCCAAAATCCTCCCTCACCAAGAATCCTCCAACACCAAGAATCCTTTAACACCCAAGAATCCTACCACACCCAAAATCCTCCAACTCCCAAGAATCCTACCACACCCAAAATCCTCCCTTACCACGAATCCTCCCACACCCAAAATCCTCCCTCACCAAGAATCCTCCAACACCCAAGAATCCTCCCACACCCAAAATCCTCCCTCACCAAGAATCCTCCAACACCAAGAATCCTCCAACACCCAAGAATCCTACCACACCCAAAATCCTCCCTCACCAAGAATCCTCCAACACCAAGAATCCTCCAACACCCAAGAATCCTCCCACACCCAAAATCCTCCCTCACCAAGAATCCTCCAACACCAAGAATCCTCCAACACCCAAGAATCCTACCACACCCAAAATCCTCCCTCACCAAGAATCCTCCAACACCAAGAATCCTTCAACACCCAAGAATCCTACCACACCCAAAATCCTCCAACACCCAAGAATCCTACCACACCCAAAATCCTCCCTCACCAAGAATCCTCCAACACCAAGAATCCTTCAACACCCAAGAATCCTACCACACCCAAAATCCTCCAACACCCAAGAATCCTACCACACCCAAAATCCTCCCTTACCATGAATCCTCCCACACCCAAAATCCTCCCTCACCAAGAATCCTCCAACACCAAGAATCCTCCAACACCCAAGAATCCTACCACACCCAAAATCCTCCCTCACTAAGAATCCTCCAACACCAAGAATCCTTCAACACCCAAGAATCCTACCACACCCAAAATCCTCCAACACCCAAGAATCCTACCACACCCAAAATCCTCCCTCACCAAGAATCCTCCAACACCCAAGAATCCTCCCACACCCAAAATCCTCCCTCACCAAGAATCCTCCAACACCAAGAATCCTCCAACACCCAAGAATCCTACCACACCCAAAATCCTCCCTCACCAAGAATCCTCCAACACCAAGAATCCTTCAACACCCAAGAATCCTACCACACCCAAGAATCCTACCACACCCGAAATCCTCCCTCACCAAGAATCCTCCAACACCAAGAATCCTCCAACACCCAAAATCCCCCCTCACCAAGAATCCTCTCTCACCAAGAATCCTCCCTCACTCAAAATCCGTCCCCACCAAGAATCCTCCCACACCCAAGAATCCTCTCACACCCAAAATCTTCCCTCACCAAGAATCCTCCCTCACCAAGAATCCTCCCTCACCCAAAATCCTCTCTCACCAAGAATCCTCCCTCACCAAGAATCCTCCCACGCCTCAGAATCCTCCCACACCCTAAATCCTCCCTCACCAAGAATCCTCCATCACCAAGAATCCGCCCTCACCCAAAATCCTCCCTCGCCAAGAATAATCCCTCACCAAAAATCCTCCCACACCCAAAATCCTCCCACACCCAAAATCCTCTCTTACCAAGAATCCTTCCTCACCATAAATCTTCCCTCAAAAGTAATCCTCCCACATCCAAAATCCTCCCTCACCAAGAATCCTCCCTCACCAAGAATCCTCCCTCACCAAGAATCCGCCCTCACCCAAAATCCTCCCTCACCAAGAATCCTCTCTCACCAAAAATTCTTCCTCATCAAGAATCCTCCCTCACCCAAAATCCCCCCTCACCAAGAATCCTCTCTCACCAAGAATCCTCCCTCACCCAATATCCTCTCTCACCAAGAATCCTCCCTCACTCAAAATCCTCCTCCACCAAGAATCCTCCCACACCCAAGAATCCTCCCACACCAAAAATCTTCCCTCACCAAGAATCCTGCCCCACCAAGAATCCTCCCTCACCAAGAATCCTCCCACGCCCTAGAATCCTCCCACACCCAAAATCCTCCCTCACCAAGAATCCTCCATCACCAAGAATCCTCCCTCACCGAAAATTTCTCCCTCACCATGAATCCTCCCTCACCAAGAATCCTACCACACCCAAAATCCTCCCTCACCAAGAATCCTTGCACACCAAGAATCCTCCAACATCCAAGAATCCTTCCACACCCAAAATCCTCCCTTTCCATGAATCCTCCCACACCCAAAATCCTCCCTCACCAAGAATCCTCCATCACCAAGAATCCTCCCACACCCAAAAATTCTCCCCCGCCCAGAATCCTCCCTCACCAAGAATCCTCCCTCACCATGAATCCTCCCTCACCAAGAATCCTCTCTCACCAAGAATCCTCCACCACCAAGAATCCTCCCTCACCGAAAATTCCTCCCTCACCATGAATCCTCCCTCACCAAGAATCCTACCACACCCAAAATCCTCCCTCACCAAGAATTCTTGCACACCAAGAATCCTCCAACACCCAAGATTCCTCCCACACCCAAAATCCTCCCTCACCAAGAATTCTCCAACACCAAGAATCCTCCAACACCAAGAATCCTACCACACCCAAAATCCTCCCTCACCAAGAATCCTCCAACACCAAGAATCCTTCAACACCCAAGAATCCTACCACACCCAAAATCCTCCAACACCCAAGAATCCTACCACACCCAAAATCCTCCCTTACCATGAATCCTACCACACCCAAAATCCTCCCTCACCAAGAATCCTTGCACACCAAGAATCCTCCAACACCCAAGAATCCTTCCACACCCAAAATCCTCCCTTTCCATGAATCCTCCCACACCCAAAATCCTCCCTCACCTAGAATCCTTGCACACCAAGAATCCTCCAACACCCAAGAATCCTACCACACCCAAAATCCTCCCGCACCAAGAATCCTCCCCCACCCAAAATCCTCCCTCACCAAGAATTCTTGCACACCAAGAATCCTCCAACACCCAAGAATCCTTCCACACCCAAAATCCTCCCTTTCCATGAATCCTCCCACACCCAAAATACTCCCTCACCTAGAATCCTTGCACACCAAGAATCCTCCAACACCCAAGAATCCTACCACACCCAAAATCCTCCCTCACCTAGAATCCTTGCACACCAAGAATCCTCCAACACCCAAGAATCCTACCACACCCAAAATCCTCCATTACCAAGAATCCTCCAACACCAAGAATCCTTCAACACCCAAGAATCCTACCACACCCAAAATCCTCATGCACCAAGAACCCTCCCCCACCCAAAATCCTCCCTCACCAAGAATCCTCCCCCACCAAAAATCCTCCCTCGCCAAGAATCCTCCCTCACCAAGAATCCTTCAACACCCAAGAATCCTCCCCCACCCAAAATCCTCCCTCACCAAGAATCCTTCAACACCCAAGAATCCTCCCCCACCCAAAATCCTCCCTCACCAAGAATCCTCCCCCACCTAAAATCCTCCCTCGCCAAGAATCCTCCCTCACCAAGAATCCTCCAACACCCAAGAATCCTACCACACCCAAAATCCTCCCTCACCAAGAATCCTCCCCCACCCAAAATCCTCCCTCACCAAGAATTCTTGAACACCAAGAATCCTCCAACACCCAAGAATCCTACCACACCCAAAATTCTCCCTTACCATGAATCCTCCCACACCCAAAATCCTCCCTCACCAAGAATCCTCCAACACCCAAGAATCCTACCACACCCAAAATCCTCCCTCACCAAGAATCCTCCCCCACCCAAAATCCTCCCTCACCAAGAATCCTTGCACACCAAGAATCCTCCAACACCCAAGAATCCTACCACACCCAAAATCCTCCCGCACCAAGAATCCTCCCCCACCCAAAATCCTCCCTCACCAAGAATCCTTGCACACCAAGAATCCTCCAACACCCAAGAATCCTTCCACACCCAAAATCCTCCCTTTCCATGAATCCTCCCACACCCAAAATCCTCCCTCACCAAGAATCCTCCCCCACCCAAAATCCTCCCTCACCAAGAATTCTTGCACACCAAGAATCCTCCAACACCCAAGAATCCTCCCACACCCAAAATCCTCCCGCACCAAGAATCCTCCCCCACCCAAAATCCTCTCTCACCAAGAATCCTTGCACACCAAGAATAATCCAAAACCCAAGAATCCTTCCACACCCAAAATCCTCCCTCACCAAGACTCCTCCCCCACCCAAAATCCTCCCTCACCAAGAATCCTTGCACACCAAGAATCCTCCAACACCCAAGAATCCTACCACACCCAAAATCCTCCCGCACCAAGAATCCTCCCCCACCCAAAATCCTCCCTCACCAAGAATCCTTGCACACCAAGAATCCTCCAACACCCAAGAATCCTCCCACACCCAAAATCCTCCCTCACCAAGAATCCTTGCACACCAAGAATCCTTCAACACCCAAGAATCCTCCCACACCCAAAATCCTCCCTCACCAAGAATCCTTGCACACCACGAATCCTCCCACACCCGAGAATTCCCCCACACCAAAAATCCTCCCTCACCCAAAATCCTCCCTTACCAAGAATCCTCCCTCACCCAAAATCCTCCCTCACCAAGAATCCACCCTCACAAAAAAATCCTCCCTCACCAAGAATCCTCCCTCACCAAGAATCCTCCCACACCTAAGAATCCTCCCACACCCAAAATCCTCCCTCACCAAGAATCTTCCCTTACCAAGAATCCTCCCTCACCAAGAATCCTCCCTCACCAAGAATCCTCCCTCACCAAGAATCCTCCCACACTCACGAATCCTCCCACTCCCACGAATCCTCCCTCACCAAGAATCTTCCCTTACGAAGAATCCTCCCTCACCAAGAATCCTCCCTCACAAGAATCCTCCCTCACCCAAAATCCTCCCTCACCAAGAATCCTTCCACACTAAGAATCCTCCCTAGCCAAGAATCCTCCCTCACCAAGAATCCTCCCACACCTTAAATCGTCCCTCACCAAGAATCCTCCCACATCCAAAATCTTCCCTCACCAAGAATCCTCCCTCACCAAGAATCCTCCCTCACCCAAAATCCTCCCTCACCAAGAATCCTCCCACACCCTAGAAGCCTCCCACACCCAAGAATCCTCCCTCACCAAGAATCCTCCCTCACCAAGAATCCTCCCACACCCAAAATCCTCCCTCACCAAGAATTCTCCCTCACCACCGAAAATCCTCCCTCACCAAGAATCCTCCCTCATCAAGAATCCTTCCTCATTAAGAATCCTCCCACACCTAAAATCCTCCTTCACCAAGAATCCTCCCACACCTAAAATCCTCCCTCACCATGAATCCTCCCTAACCAAGAATCCTCCCACACCCAAAATTCTCCCTCATCAAGAATCCTTCCTCACCCAAAATCCTCCCTCAACAAGAAGCCTCCCTCACCAAGAATCCTCCCTCACCAAGAATCCTCCCTTACCAAGAATCCTTCCCCACCCAAAATCCTCCCTCACCAAGAATTCTTGCACACCAAGAATCCTCCAACACCCAAGAATCCTTCCACACCCAAAATCCTCCCTTACTATGAATCCTACCACACCCAAAATCCTCCCTCACCAAGAATCCTCCAACACCCAAGAATCCTCCCTCACCCAAAATCCTCCCTCACCAAGAATCCTTCAACACCCAAGAATCCTCCCCCACCCAAAATCCTCCCTCGCCAAGAATCCTCCCTCACCAAGAATCCTCCAACACCCAAGAATACTACCACACCCAAAATCCTCCCTTACCCAAAATCCTCCCTCACCAAGAATCCTCCATCACCAAGAATCCTCCCTCACCGAAAATTCCTCCCTCACCATGAATCCTCCCTCACCAAGAATCCTCCCACACCCAAAAATTCTCTCCCGCCCAGAATCCTCCCTCACCAAGAATCCTCCCTCACCATGAATCCTCCCTCACCAAGAATCCTCTCTCACCAGAATTCTCCCTCATCCAAAAACCTCTCTCACCAAGAATCCTCCCTCACCAAGAATCCTCCCTCACCAAGAATCCTCCCTCACCCAAAATCCTCCCACACCAAGAATCCTCTCTTACCCAAAATCCTCCCTCACCAAGATCCTTCCTCACCAAGAATCCTTCGTCACCCAAAATCCTCCCTCACCAAGAATCCTCCCTCCACATAATTCTTCCTTACCATGAATCCTCCCACACCCAAAATCCTCCCTCACCAAGAACCCTTCAACACCCAAGAATCCTACCACACCCAAAATCCCCCCTCGCCAAGAATCCTCCCTCACCAAGAATCCTCCCACACAAAAAATCCTCCCTCACCAAGAATCCTCCCGCACCAAGAATCCTCCCTCACCCAAAATCCTCCCTCACCAAGAATCCTCCAACACCCAAGAATCCTACCACACCCAAAATCCTTCCTCGCCAAGAATCCTCCCTCACCAAGAATCCTCCCCCACCCAAAATCCTCCCTCACCAAGAATCCTCCAACACCCAAGAATCCTCCCTCACCCAAAATCCTCCCTCACCCAAAATCCTCCCTCACCCAAAATCCTCCCTCACCAAGAATCCTTCAACACCCTAGAATCCTCCCCCACCCGAAATCCTCCCTCACCAAGAATCCACCCCCACCCAAAATCCTCCCTCGCCAAGACTCCTCCAACACCCAAGAATCCTACCACACCCAAAATCCTCCCTCACCCAAAATCCTCCCTCACCCAAAATCCTCCCTCACCAAGAATCCTTCAACACCAAGAATCCTCCAACACCCAAGAATCCTACCACACCCAAAATCCTCCCTCATCAAGAATCCTCCAACACCAAGAATCCTCCAACACCCAAGAATCCTACCACACCCAAAATCCTCCCGCACCAAGAATCCTCCCCCACCCAAAATCCTCCCTCACCTAGAATCCTTGCACACCAAGAATCCTCCAACACCCAAGAATCCTACCACACCCAAAATCCTCCCGCACCCAAAATCCTCCCTCACCAAGAATCCTTCAACACCAAGAATCCTCCAACACCCAAGAATCCTACCACACCCAAAATCCTCCCGCACCAAGAATCCTCCCCCACCCAAAATCCTCCCTCACCTAGAATCCTTGCACACCAAGAATCCTCCAACACCCAAGAATCCTACCACACCCAAAATCCTTCCGCACCCAAAATCCTCCCTCACCAAGAATCCTTGCACACCAAGAATCCTCCAACACCCAAGAATCCTTCCACACCCAAAATCCTCCCTTTCCATGAATCCTCCCACACCCAAAATCCTCCAACACCCAAGAATCCTACCACACCCAAAATCCTCCCTCACCTAGAATCCTTGCACACCAAGAATCCTCCAACACCCAAGAATCCTACCACACCCAAAATCCTCCCGCACCAAGAATCCTCCCCCACCAAAAATCCTCCCTCACCAAGAATCCTCCAACACCTAAGAATCCTACCACACCCAAAATCCTCCCTCACCAAGAATCCTTGCACACCAAGAATCCTCCAACACCCAAGAATCCTTCCACACCCAAAATCCTCCCTTTCCATGAATCCTCCCACACCCAAAATCCTCCCTCACCTAGAATCCTTGCACACCAAGAATCCTCCAACACCCAAGAATCCTACCACACCCAAAATCCTCCCGCACCAAGAATCCTCCCCCACCCAAAATCCTCCCTCACCAAGAATTCTTGCACACCAAGAATCCTCCAACACCCAAGAATCCTCCCACACCCAAAATCCTCCCTCACCAAGAATCCTCCAACACCAAGAATCCTTCAACACCCAAGAATCCTACCACACCCAAAATCCTCCAACACCCAAGAATCCTACCACACCCAAAATCCTCCCTTTCCATGAATCCTCCCACACCCAAAATCCTCCCTCACCAAGAATCCTCCAACATCCAAGAATCCTCGCACACCCAAAATCCTCCCTCACCAAGAATCCTCCAACACCAAGAATCCTCCAACACCCAAGAATCCTCCCACACCCAAAATCCTCTCTCACCAAGAATCCTCCCCTACCCAAAATCCTCCCTCACCAAGAATTCTTGCACACCAAGAATCCTCCAACACCCAAGAATCCTCCCACACCCAAAATCCTCCCTCACCAAGAATCCTCCAACACAAAGAATCCTTCAACACCCAAGAATCCTACCACACCCAAAATCCTCTAACACCCAAGAATCCTACCACACCCAAAATCCTCCCTTACCATGAATCCTCCCACACCCAAAATCCTCCCTCACCAAGAATCCTCCAACACCCAAGAATCCTCCCACACCCAAAATCCTCCCTCACCAAGAATCCTCCAACACCAAGAATCCTCCAACACCCAAGAATCCTACCACACCCAAAATCCTCCCTCACCAAGAATCCTCCAACACCAAGAATCCTTCAACACCCAAGAATCCTACCACACCCAAAATCCTCCAACACCCAAGAATCCTACCACACCCAAAATCCTCCCTCACCAAGAATCCTCCCTCACCAAGAATCCTTCAACACCCAAGAATCCTCCCCCACCCAAAATCCTCCCTCACCAAGAATCCTTGCACACCAAGAATCCTCCAACACCCAAGAATCCTACCACACCCAAAATCCTCCCTCACCAAGAATCCTCCAACACCAAGAATCCTTCAACACCCAAGAATCCTACCACACCCAAAATCCTCCAACACCCAAGAATCCTACCACACCCAAAATCCTCCCTCACCAAGAATCCTCCCTCACCAAGAATCCTTCAACACCCAAGAATCCTACCACACCCAAAATCCTCCCGCACCAAGAATCCTCCCCCACCCAAAATCCTCCCTCACCAAGAATCCTTGCACACCAAGAATCCTCCAACACCCAAGAATCCTACCACACCCAAAATCCTCCCGCACCAAGAATCCTCCCCCACCCAAAATCCTCCCTCACCAAGAATTCTTGCACACCAAGAATCCTCCAACACCCAAGAATCCTCCCACACCCAAAATCCTCCCTCACCAAGAATCCTCCAACACCAAGAATCCTCCAACACCCAAGAATCCTACCACACCCAAAATCCTCCCTCACCAAGAATCCTCCAACACCAAGAATCCTTCAACACCCAAGAATCCTACCACACCCAAAATCCTCCAACACCCAAGAATCCTACCACACCCAAAATCCTCCCTCACCAAGAATCCTCCCTCACCAAGAATCCTTCAACACCCAAGAATCCTCCCCCACCCAAAATCCTCCCTCACCAAGAATCCTTGCACACCAAGAATCCTCCAACACCCAAGAATCCTACCACACCCAAAATCCTCCCGCACCAAGAATTCTTGCACACCAAGAATCCTCCAACACCCAAGAATCCTCCCACACCCAAAATCCTCCCTCACCAAGAATCCTCCAACACCAAGAATCCTCCAACACCCAAGAATCCTACCACACCCAAAATCCTCCCTCACCAAGAATCCTCCAACACCAAGAATCCTTCAACACCCAAGAATCCTACCACACCCAAAATCCTCCAACACCCAAGAATCCTACCACACCCAAAATCCTCCCTCACCAAGAATCCTCCCTCACCAAGAATCCTTCAACACCCAAAATCCTCCCTCACCAAGAATCCTTGCACACCAAGAATCCTCCAACACCCAAGAATCCTCCCACACCCAAAATCCTCCCGCACCAAGAATCCTCCCCCACCCAAAATCCTCTCTCACCAAGAATCCTTGCACACCAAGAATAATCCAAAACCCAAGAATCCTTCCACACCCAAAATCCTCCCTCACCAAGACTCCTCCCCCACCCAAAATCCTCCCTCACCAAGAATCCTTGCACACCAAGAATCCTCCAACACCCAAGAATCCTACCACACCCAAAATCCTCCCGCACCAAGAATCTTCCCCCACCCAAAATCCTCCCTCACCAAGAATCCTTGCACACCAAGAATCCTCCAACACCCAAGAATCCTCCCACACCCAAAATCCTCCCTCACCAAGAATCCTTGCACACCAAGAATCCTTCAACACCCAAGAATCCTCCCACACCCAAAATCCTCCCTCACCAAGAATCCTTGCACACCACGAATCCTCCCACACCCGAGAATTCCCCCACACCAAAAATCCTCCCTCACCCAAAATCCTCCCTTACCAAGAATCCTCCCTCACCCAAAATCCTCCCTCACCAAGAATCCACCCTCACAAAAAAATCCTCCCTCACCAAGAATCCTCCCTCACCAAGAATCCTCCCACACCTAAGAATCCTCCCACACCCAAAATCCTCCCTCACCAAGAATCTTCCCTTACCAAGAATCCTCCCTCACCAAGAATCCTCCCTCACCAAGAATCCTCCCTCACCAAGAATCCTCCCTCACCAAGAATCCTCCCACACTCACGAATCCTCCCACTCCCACGAATCCTCCCTCACCAA